>NC_071303.1:9638199-9749038 GCF_027563975.2 Plodia interpunctella
ACGGCCACGTCCGGTGGTAAATATACTTAGGACTAAAATTGAACATTATTTATTGGTGTTGAGCGCAATATAATTTCAGCTTTTTTGATCCCACACATCCATGAGATATATCCATGAGATTTCAAATTACTAAGGGCCTGTTTCAAAGTTAGCTGATAAAATATCTGAAAGTCTATACGTATGAAACATATCGTACAGATAGCGTTAACAAAAATGTGTTTCCCAAAGTGAACTTATCACTTCAGACAGATTAATCTAACAGTTAGTTTACCTGTCAGATTACAATATGATATTTTATGAACGATGATGACCATTAAGCCACAGAGGTCGTTCAAATAATTCCAGAGATTTAAAACAATCAATATTGGAATTAAATGATTCCTTTAAACATACAGTTACTACTAAACGGATAGCACACACACTGATAGCATGTGCGTGTCGAGTCAATTCACAGTCACATTTTCCATGAACATGACCCATTTCGACAAAGTCAAACTAATAAAGCATCTTTTGTACAATTACCGTTATAGACCGTCTTTTACTAATAGCTAAAATATGTAAATAGCTAAATAGCGAAAAAACATATGACTTTAACGTCATTAATCTTAAAAATTGACGCTTAAATTTAATGAATGTAATTGAAATATGATAGATGAGCTAGAATTCTATGCGGCCCGTCCTGGCTTCGTTCGTGTAAAACCATAACAAAAATGTAGCCTATGTTACTACTGATAGTTTCGTCTGTCTCTGTGCCAATTTTCATCAAAATCGGTCCAGTAATTTTCGGCTAACTTTGGCAAACGCTCCTAACTGATATTTTGATGTTGTAGGTTACTTCATTTCCAAAACTGAAACTAATCAAAGTAAACAATAAGCATACATCGTCCAAAAACCCATAAAAAAACTAAAATTAATAAAATAAAATAAAAACTTCGTAAAACACCCGATGCGTTTTTTTAGAAGCTATACATATATATAGATACCAACCTTCTGGTATAGCAGCGACGGCCAAACTCACACTAATCGTGAACATATCCTGCAGTGCCTTTCCTTGCAGCCATCCGGACACCATGATAAACCCGATGATGCAGAACGAATACATAGACAGCTGGGCTCCGAGGGTGTCCATTGATTTCTGGAGCGGAGTCTTGGGCGCCTCCTCCGCTTGCATCATGCGGAATATGTCGCCGAACTCTGAACGCTCGCCCGTGCTTACCACTATACCCTGGGGACAAGATGACAGCAATCTAAAATATTATCACTACAAAGTAATATTCGCCTTCCGTGTATGCTTGTTTGTAAGCTAATAAATGATCTCGTGCAAAGCCGGGCCAGGTCGCTAATAGTCGATTTTTAATGTAATTATATTGTGGCCAGCTAGTTATGATATAATTAGATTAAAATCCGGCTCGAAGGACCATGTAGAAAGCTTGTAAAAGGTGTTAAAATTTCATGTACTGGCCCAAGGTAGCCGGGGACAGAGAGACAGATGGCAATCAACTACACATAAGGTGATATTTCCAACAAGTAGATAATTGGTTGTGGAGTTGAATAGTCATTACCTTGGCATTGCCACATCTGACAAGCGTGCCCATAAACGCTATATTATCTTTATGAACCCTGCCCGCTGACGCCTTGTTTTGCACGGTATTCTTCACTGCCGGCTCTGTTTCCCCTGTGAACGAGGACTCGTCTATGGCCAGGTCTGTTGAGTCGAATAGTCGAAGGTCTGCCGGGACTCGATCACCGACGTTCAGGTGCACTATGTCGCCGGGCACCAAGCTTCTGGCGAGGAAGTGTTCCAGGTTGCCTTCGCGGAAGCTGTAACAAAATTTCATCATCACATTCATAATGTTGGGCTGGGTGGGCCACACTTGCAGAATGTGGGTGAAAATGGATAGCCTCCGAATATGTCCCTGCTAGCTGGCGACGAAAAAGTGTCCACCCCAAAATGACATGGTCGGATCTAGACGCAACAGTTGTGAATAGGGGGAGATACGTAATGGTCAGGTTTTGCGAAGTGGAGGCGAAGGCTTTACCCAGCTGATAGTCGTGTCAGATGACAATCGTAGAATCAAATTTCTTGGTGGAATCTTGCAACGTCGTGTCGCTTCAGTTAATATGCTAATGCGTTATTATGATATACATGACCTGATGGTGCACGCAGGATCAGCTCTTACCGAGGGAACTCCTCAAAGATTTACTGCACAGCTGCATGATTTTTTGGTCACGCGTTAAATAGAGCTCGAGATATATACGACGACAATAAAAGAAAAATATACATTTTTGCAAAAATCTATTTACTATTATGCCGATACGAAGTTAGATGGATTCAAATTTATTTTCAAAGAGAGGATCATCGTTTTTAATCGATATAACAAAAAAATATATATTTTTAATTTTAAACGTTATCTTTGCTGGGCTATACAGGCGGCTTGTAATCTTACCAGTTGCATGACGGCGGCACGAGCTTGTTCAGCTCTTCCAGAGACTTCTCGGACCGGTACTCCTGGACGAAGGCCACAGTCACCACTATAATGATGGCAACGGTGATAGATATTGCATCGTCGAACTGCTTCATACAAACACTGACCACCGCCGACGCTGGTGAAGAAAGGATACTTTTAAAAAATGTATTCGACGACCTCTGGTCTAATAGCCATCATGACTGCTACATTGTATACCACGGGTTCAAGCCGCGGTCAGGTCAGGATGGAATCATAGGACCCGCGATAAAAGCTTAGTGTGGGCCGTTGGGTTTTATCCATTTATTATTATTAGCTTGGAAATAACCGTAAGAGTGCTCCCACATTTGATAAATTGCAAGTAATAAAAGACATATTTTTTATTAAATGATGTATTTTATTTCTCTTTTAAACTGTATGCACAAGGGGTATGAAGTATATAGTTGACCTTTGTGTTCGATACATACTAATTTCCTTTTTATATCTTGGGAACTAACAATGACCTCTCTCCGCATGTCAGTAATTAATTTGTAGAACAAAAATTATTTATTCACTGTTGAAATAACTAAGGACATAAAAATATTCCAAATTTAATTTGAATTAGTAGTATTAGTAGAATTTTTAGTCAAAAAGCAAAGGTGTTAAAAGTACATGACAAAGGATAGGTGATATTGCTATGCTACATTATAAAAAAGTTTCAAGTTATATAACCCTTGATATAAGCTCTCGCAGGAGAGTAACACGTAAAACATCTTATATAACGCATTTCAATAAATACTGTCTTCATGAATTGTTCAATATATATCCCGTGTTTTAGTAAATGTTAAATTAGTTAAGTTAATTGTTCAATTAGTTTAGGTTTTCCAACACCATAATATATTCCAATTATATAGACATAACCGTAAGAGTGCTCCCACATTTGATTAGTCAAAATGTTTATCAAACATTTGACAAAAGACGATCGGTTCTTCTGTTTTAATAACATCTTAACCAAATAATCATTGTAGCATATTTTTAGTTTACAAACTGATTAAATATAATGCCATTTGATTTCATTTTACATGTCATTAAATAATAATAGGAAATATTCAGACAGATGCAGCATCACGTCTTTATAAGTTACACAGTTGCAGCATTACGTCTTTAGAACTTACGGGGTATACGGGGTAGACAGAGCAAAGTGCTGCCACTGCCAAAACTCGAAAGCCTATGTTTAGCTATAGTGGTTTATTGGTTGAAATGAGATTAAATATTGACAGGTTGCTAGACTATATAGTCTTTAAGAAGAATCACAGAAGAATCTTCTTTATAGGCCTAACCCTTAATTTACTTTTACAATCTGTGTTTTAATATTTGTATATTTTTTCTGTCGCTCCCAAACCAGCATTTACGATGTTACATGTTTTGATGTTCCATGTTACAAATTACTAATTATTGAAAGTGTCTTCTCATTGTTCACCTAGAATAGGTACTTACTTATTGTTAGTACTATACTAATCAATCGACCATGCAGTGGTCTATTGACCTCACATGGTAATTTCTTGTAATATATTTTTTTTTACTCCGTAAATATCTCTAACGTGGTATAGAATACGAATTATTGATTTATATTCAAATATTGCCTCTAAAACGGTGTTAAATCAAACATTCAGGAAGTGAAAACCCCAATATTGTTCAACTGTTCAAATTTCCACGAAATAGGTAGGTAAGTACCTAACTAACAAAGAAAATGCAATCCCCAGCGTCAAAATAAAATTATTATGTTTTTCCGCTGTCAGGACGCAACTGACAACATTTGACGTAAACTATCTTTCGTTTCGCTCATACAAATAAACGATGACACACGAGAAGAAATGGGACAGAGCGCTAATATACATATTTTGTTCCTCACGTGTACTTTTGAACGTCTATCTTGTATGATTTGTATGACCGCTTTGTATGATTGTATATTGCCGCGAAGTTGTATAGCAATTTTCCATCTTAATTGGCCATAGTTTTCTTCAGTGTGTCTATTGTTTGTTTCAATCACAACCGGAGATGGGTTTGCGCCGGTCCGAATCGACTACGTCTCTTTTATGTCTGTGCGCAAACCCATAGATACCTCTCTCTTTCTCTCTCTTTGAGCGAATTCGTGAAGCCACGAAGCCCAGCGTCCGGATATATTTTAAGATTGGCTGTGGCTTTATTACCTGTCTCATTCGCCGTTTCTTCTAAGCAGTGGTCGTTCCGAAATGTAGAATAGCTTTAAGAACCATGTCTAATCATGAATTCGAATGTCGATTTTTTTTTAATAAACTTTTAATTCTTCGAAGAATCGAAATATTCAGCGAAAGATATTGTTCGCAAGAAGACTATTATATTTCCTTGAAAATGAATTTTCTATTTAGTTACACTTTTCATTATGATTAACAGAAGAGGACCCGGATAAAGACACCACTTAGGGAAAATAAAAAACAATGGCTAAGCCGGCCTTAACAGTAAAAAAAACACATAACCGGTACCTACTCCAGCGTACTGATGGTGACAATGACCCAGCAATTACGATATTAATAGCCTGGTTATTAGCCTCATCGCCACGGCTGTGTCTAAATTGACAACACGCACAGTTTGTATATATCTAGCGCTTGCTTTTGCAGATTATATTTTTCCTTCTATTTAAGTACTTCACACTACACGCAAAACAATATATATAAAAATTCAATCTCCACATGTATGCAAAAAAATCCAAGGGGTTTGGTTGGTAAATAAAACGTGAAGAGGTGACAAACAAACTAATTATTGCATAAAATATTAGTTAGGATGGTTAGGTATGCGCTTTCTTGTATGGCATCGTAACTAGCTGCGTAGACGCCTGTTCTAAATAGTCAAAATGAACTAAGGTAGGTTTAAAAGACAAGGAAAGAGAGAAGCGTTGAAAGCAAGCAAGAAAACTTCGCTGTTTTTCATATAAATTCAAAGAAAAACACAAGGGAAATGACGTCGTGTTCGGTAAAATGAAATCGGATTTACATTTTGTATAAATCATGAAAAAAAAAACAAAGATGTATTTTTCACGCATTTTTTTTTTCATTAGTAGTTAACTTGGAATTAAAAAATGTCATTTTTCAAAACTACTTTCCGAATGAATTAGAATAGAAAGAAACGTCAAACGGGTGCACAGGGTATTTTTTTATCCCGATATTCCAACGAGGGGTACGTAACGTAGGGCTTCCTACGACGTAGCTAGTGAAATAAAATTAGTATTCAAACCGCACGGCAATTAGTAATTAAATTCAAGGTGATCTGTAACAATCCCCAGCGAAACCAAGTCTCGAAGCAGAGGATTTTGAAACCTAAACATCAACAAATAGAAACGAAAATTGCGTCTAATCGTATGTTTCCTGCAATTATGCAAGATACAAAATACAAACGGATATACTTAATATCAAAATATATATATTAAAACAGCATGACTGTAGGTAACTAATATTACAAATTATATACATTTTCAGAGCTATAAATTTCTAGTACTTATTAGAACCTGGAAAGGGCCGGAAAAGCCGAAAGGTTCTTACCCTACTGCAGGGAAAAGATGGAGGCTGTGAGAAAAGAAGAAGAAATATATTTTTTGATATTACGAGATGGGTCAAATTAAAGGTTTAATAATAAGGGTGTCGATCAGATATACATATGTTTTAAAAAACTATTTGTCTTGCAAAAACCACGAAAATCTCCACGATCCTTGTGCAATGTTCAAATGAGTTTCTTTCGGCATTTCTTCTCAGCAGTGGTCGTTCCAAAATGCCAGTAGTTTGTAGCTTGTGAGAAATAACTATAAATATAAAGATTGACGAGAAAAAATGCCTTTGAAGGTCTAATTTCTGAATAAATGATTTGAATTTGAATTTGAATTTCCTCTATGGAAATGTTGTTTTTTAACTAACCTCCTTGTAAAATTGATTCGTTTCCTAATGAGTTTCTTAACAAGAAGGTTATTTACCGGGTTTTTTGGTTATTTTGGTATTTTTTTGGCTAGACCTTGACACATCTAAATCGGTTAAGTTTCTTCATGTGGTTATAGTTCTGAGACGCAATAAAAATATGTCTGTGAGAATTATTATATGGCCACATTTGTTACATTGAATTGATTCGATGCAAATGTGATCCGAGTAATTTTCTCGAGTTTCAATCCAACCAACCTTCAATCTTTCATAAGTGTGAAATTATTATACAAAAGTTACACGTGGAAATGTAATGATATTAAATAATTTATTCATACAATTGTACATTGATTTATACACTAAAATGATATGTGTAATTTTTTTGTTGTGATTTAATTAATTTTATGATTTATTAGCTGCGCCCAGGGGCTTCGCTTCAGTGGGAATTTTGGGATTTTAACCGAAAGGTTAATTTTACGTACCTTATGTGCTATACCAGATTATATTCTACCCGTGTGAAAAATTTTACCAAAATCAAACTCCGTCAAGATTTTGTATTAGATTAAGGGAACATTTATTTAATCAATTATGAGCAAATTTGAATTACGAATTTGTAATAGGTAAATAAAATAAAACCATAATCATCACTGACGATTGAAGTTTGAAAATGATAACAGATAAAACTTAATCCGCAGGCAGAAACACGCCAAGCTACACGAAGTTAGCCTAAATAAATAAAAGCTTAACATTGTCGGGCAAGTTTCCCAAATACAGGTCCACTTTATCCCTGACTCAGGACGCGGAAGTACATAACAATGCTTCACCATTTACGACCCTTGCGGCCCCAGATAAATCATATTTATGTACCTACCTACATTTAAATTTACATATATATATATACCTACAAGAAAATGTTGTTTTGGCTGTGTTTGCATTCCGCGTTCCGATTTTAAGGGTGAGAGAGGCACTGCAATTACAGGCAGGGTACTGTGGCAAAAGACCCTAGGCCACAAAAATTGCGTTGCTTGTCACCCCTGGCGTTGCTTGCGTCCATAGGCTACAGTGACCACGCGCCACACGCCAGATTGTCTTCATGCTAGTGTAACAAATGGAGGAATATGATGATCTTCCTTATGCCACAACCAGTTGTGCGTGCATACCACGTTGGAGCAAGAGGAAAACGTGAAATCCGATCAAATGCTTACCCAAAAGCAACAAAATCAGGGGGTTCTGGAACTGCTCGATGTACTTCTTCCACAGCGGATCTTCCTCCTTGACCTGGAACTCGTTGGGGCCGACAAAGTTCATGCGGTCGTTGGCCTCGCGCCATGACAGCCCGCGGCGGACGTCTACCGACAGGCGCTCCGCCACCTGGTGGTGTAAAAAAGCAATTTTAAGCTTGTTGTTTGCAGAGATAAGTAAGCAGTTGTTACAACAAGTTGTTTGTTTGCTAGTTGCTTACAACAAGCAGAGATAAGAGAGAGAGAAACTCTCCAATCGATTTCTCGATAAGTGCTTTGTGTGACCCTGGAGCGGTTCAATCAATGGCTCATTTGTTGTCTTGTCCAAACTGTCTCTGTTGCTTCTACACAAGACCTTAAAGAGATCAATGACAAGGCATTTCCTATGGCTACTAACTGGTCTAAATTAATATATTTGTCTGCTATTTCGACTCGAAAAGAAACAGATATGGTTTATGCCCACCTATGACGTACGGCGAATATCATCCTTTCAATCACTCACTTTAACTGTCTCGTGTCTACCGTTGCCTTGTTCAGCAATCTTCAATTACATCTTTTAAATTTGCAAAATTAATCATCAAACAATAGAATTTCGCAGCAATAAAATTCTAGGTCTGTTGGACACCTCTCACTTTCTCAGTACTTTCACAATCCGAAAATAATTACATTCTCTGTTTGCTTCTCGGATACTTTATAAATTACAGGACATACGGTAACAATGAACTAACTACAAAGAACATTCATTACAAATCCAGTTGTAGAAACTTCAAAAATAGCACACTATATGCTAGTAAGCTCTATTATACATATAGTAAGAAATTTAATCAGGTCTATTCAAATTAATGGAAATTAAAATTTTAAAAATTCGACTTGGAACTCTTTTATTTCGGAATTAAAAGTTATCATTACGCTATTCCATGTCATATTCTACCCGTGTGTGTACCAAGCGCTGGGAATCGAGTCCAGGACCAGCAGGACAGATTCAGATAGATAGTAATGTCGCTCGGTCTGCGCGTACTTTTACTACTGTACTAAAAAGGACACAAAACTAAAGTCATGCCAAAAAACTAGTACTTCCATTTCAATAACATTCCTGTACATTTTGCCGATGCATTCAAACCATTCGACCACCTGCCTGAATACCGATGCATCGATATGCCGTTTGATCGATACCTGTTGGTCAAGGACAGGAATCGATACCAATTACTCGTTTGTGTGTTACAAATAATTTGCGGTTACAAGTTATATCGAACGGCATCAGAATGGTTCCCATAGTTTGACGTCAAAATTTTACCTAAGATTAAGTCGTGTTCGGTTGGTTCTTCAAGAAGCAGCCCAATCTGCGCAAGAATCTTCACCGCAATCTTTCCCCAAAGACGTGAATTTAACGAATGGTGCAAGATATAGTAAGGAAAATACATAACAATATTTACAAATCATTTGCCAACTTAGCATAAAACGTGAAGACATTAAATTTCGGCTTCACGCCACAACGAGGCATCCATCCTCTTTAAATATTTAAACGGTCTAAGTCGCTCCCAGATATAGGCAAGTGTCGGGCCATTATTGGACTTTTTAAAACTAGACCAATTTCGGCCTTAATCGAGGCTTTCTTGTATCAATTCAAATATTCTCTATTCAACTTATAATGATATATACATGAAGAAGTAGCGGCGCAACAAACTTCACCGCAGCCTTTTCTCCAAAGACATCAATTGATAAATATGTAAGTTTTTTATTCGCAGAAAGTTCCCTTTATTTAAATCTATACATCACTGAAGTGACTTTATAAAGCTTGAAAGTTCTATAGTTAATTTTCAACGATAATATAGACGAATCACCTGCAGAAGCTGCCTGTCTATGATTCAATAAATAAATAAACATATGGTGCACATGACGGGCATCAAATGTTGCTATGAGTCCTTTGGACGTTAACGGACGTCCTTTGGAATTTTCGAAATAGTCCAAACATATTTGGCCCGTTTCCCAATAGACCCACACCAGGTCTCAGCTGTTCCAGCTAATGCATAGCGAGAAAAGGTATCGAGGCAACTATTCACGTAAGTTGCAGACGCTCCACCGCGACGTCAATTATAGACAAATCGATCTGGGTCGACGTTGGAAGCTGCATTGCTAATGAACTTGGCTATTCATGAACTTGAACTGTACGATAGCTAGGTACCAGTTACATACATTACGAAATGAAAGAAAGTCATTCTTCATGTATCGTATGGTACATACAGGTTGGTAGTAAAATGGAAATTCTTGCTTGATAATAATTCTTGATTGTACTTTGTTTAGTATTCTGGAAATACACTGGAGGCTCACGAGTATGAGAAAAACTTTGTGTGTGACGTTTAATTGTACTTTAGTCTTACTCCAGGCGGGGAGAGACTGGTGTGCTGAGATACAGGCTCTGCTTAGTTCAGGCACCAGTTTCTCACAATCTTCTTTTATTGATACCTATGTACAATGTAATATATCTAGATTATACCATGTTAAGATTGTAGAGAAAATAAAGAATATTTGATTGATTGATTGACGTGAAAAAGAGCGGCAATATAATGTGTCGAAAAAACTTCAAAATAGGCTTTGACAGATAAAATAAACCAAAACCCTTTATTTGATTAAACGCGCTATTTTCCGCCTTTTATAAATCGTAATTTTTATGGAAGAAAATTCCCGAGACGTAACTTACAAATACAACTCAGCTCTTGCTCAAAACTTACAAACACTAACACACGCCCATCACGTGAGGTTTTGAAAGGGGTTAAAAAATCACGAAATATCACCAGGGACTGCCCCTTAAATGGTTTCTAAAGTAGCGATTGAGTTTAATAGGAAAATAGTCTCCTAAACACGTTTGGTATTAATCAGACAAAAACAAACTCAAGCAAAAACAGATTTCTGGGTCAGAGCACAGACAAGATGCATTATTCATGAACTTAGGTATAAAATAAACAGGTACATTGGACATATCAGTGTCGATAACACAATTCACATTTTGGTGTCAACACATTCGTGTACTCCAGGGCTATAGTTAAACTTTTAGGACGGTCAATCATCAAAGAATTTGCATATAGATAGAACACTTGAAACTTCCCTTTATATTGTTATGGCGCCTGTTTAGCGCTTGGGGATTGACAGAGACTAGGTACTCGTATTTCCACTTCCAATAATCCTCTCGCTTTTATCTACTTACATTAACTAGTTTTCCAACGACATTATTAGAAAATCAAGGCGACTCTAGCCAACAAACGCACAAGAAATCTGGGCAATTAGATACTAGGGGGTACTATTTTTTAACAAATTTCAAAAACAACCGATATCGCGATAATTTATCAAGGCTTGGAACCTATTGGAATTCATTTAAAAATAAACAACTTAAAAGTGTTATCCGTTCGATATCGTAGATGTATCATTCGATATAACCAATCACATGAAAAAACATTTTTCACAGTAATTTTCGGTGACTCATCATCATGAGATTTTCTTTTATCATCGTAAAGAAAAAGTAATTGAATGAATGAATGAACGATCACAATCGCAAGTAAATAAAAATAATATGAACCAAATTGCAGACATATTCCTAGACCATGATGAGATATGTCTGCAGTTATCAAAATCAAAATCAAATCATTTATTCAGAAATTAGGCCTTCACAGGCACTTTTTCACGTCATATTCTAAATTAAATTATGTTTACCAAAGCTACAAACTACTAGCATTTCGGAACGACCACTGCTGAGAAGAAATGCCGAAAGAAACTCATTCAAACAGTGTTGGTCCCTATTATGCCAGGAGGGCTTACCATTTTTTATATATAAATTTATGTATAATTTTTTATCAGTAATATAACATGTAAGTACACAAAGTTATATCCTACTAATGTTATAATTACGAAAGTTTGCGAATTAGTGGGTTTTAACGACTGCTTTTATACAATCAGGACCATCCAAAGCAAGGAGGAGCTCAAGATAATACATTTTTGGTCACCCATCCAATGAATGACCAATCATTGTAAGTGATTTAACCACCAGTACCACAGGCCAAGCGCGCTAACCACTACATCATTGAACTGCTTAGACAGACAGACAGACATATTTAATATGTTCAATTATTCAACACTATTTCTATCAAATATTTAAAAGGTCTATAGCAAATGTCCATCGGAATGTCAGTTGGGTATCGATTAAATAATAAATTTCATCCACGTCATACTTTGAAGACGAATCGATAATAGATAAGTTATGTAATGGGCTCAATTCATTTGATGGCTAAGTACTATTGGCATGAACAATTTTGGTTTTTTCTTTCTTATCGAGCGGGTAGCAAGGTCAATCGACCTGTACGATATACATACTGGAGCTGCTGCATCCTAACTAATATTATAAATGCAAAAGTAATTTTGTTTGTTACTTCTTCACGTGCTATCTATTCAATCAATATTATTGATATTTTGCACACATATAGTATGAAGCTAGTACTTCAAACACAGGGTACGTTTCATCCCGAAAAATTAACTGGGGAAATTTACGCGGGCAAAGCCGCGGGCAAAAACTAAGTACTATTTAAAATGACCAAGTCTCTAGTATTACAAGCTTTCATTTAACTTTCAATGTAACTATGTCTCGGGTGGAATATTGCAACTCAATTTTGAAGCAGATATCTTCAACCGATTGAGCTGAAATTTTGTACACACGTTTAGTTTAGATCACAATATGGTAAGCATGACCTGACGATGCACCCAGGAACTGCTCCAGACGTGGGAACCCCTCAACGGTTTACTGCACGGACATGTTTTTTTTGTCACAATAAAAAATATCATTTTTTTTTAAAAAAAAAAAGCTTATTTTAGACAGACTAACAAATAAAGACGGAATTCAAGAAGTTAAACATAAACCAATCATGCAATAAATAATAACATGAATCGGATTGGTCTTCAAACTTCTCAAACGGGGCTTTTCGACGTTTTCGATCGTAAGCCCGCTCACTCTTAAGCACTCGACCTACATGCGCCTCCGGCCTCTCTTCAAAAGCGTACCTACTCACTTAAAGCTCAAATAAAATTTAAAATTATTTTCGTCAAAAGTCAACACCCGGTGGCGACGCAACAAAACACAAATCAAATTATCTGACACTAATATTAGTCAATACATAATTTTTCATATAATTAATACATTCATTCCTTTGCTAATAACACAGAATTCATAATTCTGGTCATATAAATAAACGAATAGTCTAAATGAACTGCAAAAGCTTTAGCAGAACACTGCATCAAGTTAATCCTAGGGGTTTTCACATCACACGAATATATATTGTGTAACATTCCACGAGAAAATATAGGTAGTACCTTATGAAGGGAAGTCGCTAAAGACTTCTTTATTTGTTAATTTTTTTGAGAAAAAGCAATAGTATTGATAGCTATCGATAGCCGATGTTGGTGTAAAATTTGTTAAAGATATTGATAAAGAACAACACGATAGTATTGAAACTATTGATCGTATTGGTAGTATTTCTAATATTGGACATTAGTACTATAAATGTTTATATAATATTGCAGAGCATTACTATCAACAGTCTACCTCGTTGTCACGGTTCAATATTACCGATAGTATGGTTTTTAACACGCTAAAATTTCGATCGATTATCAACACTATCGATAATTCTGCAGCGCCAATAACTAAACCAGTCATCGATAGTAGACCTTGGCCGAAACCGGCCGGGGTAAACAGATATCATGAGCGCCTGCGCCGGTGCCTTTTCTCGTTTTGATTGTTTCACGTATATATGTCTGGCTACACTAAATCAACCATTATTGTTTTAAAATTACAAATTAAGATCGGAAACCCGTCATCTAATGATTTGCAGTTTTCAAGAATTTCAGGCTACACGCTCGTTAGTTTCGAGAAATTTAATTATTCGACTGATAACGTTTGATATCGTAAAAAAGGAGGGCGGTGAAAGAACTGCATTTATAGGTAGGTTTTTCAATTTTGAAACTTGACTCGAGTGTTTGAATTTGTGTAAATTTTTTCAATGACACTAGTATTATTCTTGTGGTAAGTTTTTTCCTACTAAGCAAGCAAATAGGCATACAAACTACTACTCAAATTCATTGCAAATTCGC
Source organism: Plodia interpunctella (assembly GCF_027563975.2). Taxonomy (NCBI): domain Eukaryota; kingdom Metazoa; phylum Arthropoda; class Insecta; order Lepidoptera; family Pyralidae; genus Plodia; species Plodia interpunctella. The sequence goes on from NC_071303.1 coordinate 9,651,955, forward strand.
CTCTATTACCTCCGCATAGAGGCCAATTAATGCAGGGTTACCTGACAGCAGTTACAACGTGACAACATATTGTGCTATTGCACATTATTTGTGGTCGTCCAAATCAAAAGAGACCTTATAGCAGCTAGCACTTAGGTCTTTATTACCGTTGTTCAAATACAAAACAACGGCAATAAAGACCTAAGCGCTAGCCGCCATAAGGTCCCTTTTGATTTGGATGACCACATTTCATAGTAGAGCTAGCGTGATAACCAATGGTTGCACACAGTGATGGGAAAGAACTCGGCTAAAATCAGACAATTTTAAAATGATCAGTGTTCTTGTTGGCATTCATATCATGATCGCATAGTATAGTAATCGTCAAAATTACGGAGTTAATGTTACTATCCGTCACCGGGCGGTATCTCATAAACCATCGCGGTTAGACGGTTGAAAATGTCACAGATCATGTATTTCTGTTGCCGTTATAACAATAAATAATAAGAAACAGAATAAGTAAACCTCCTCTCAAACTATTGCTGGTTGACTAAAAGAGATTCCTTCAAAGGATTTCCTTTATTGTATACTAGCTGAATCCCGCGACTTCGTTCGCGTAGCCGAACAATTTTTGGTAAGGAGTCAAAATTATTAGAGAAATTTAACTGTACAACCACAGCGTAACGATACCTATACAGAAGATGCCCATTGCCCCGCGACTTAAATATATATTTCCTATAGTTTAGCTGGACCATTGTGACTCTGCTTTAGGTGTACCAGATCTTCGATTTTTATACATCAACAGGAAATACTCATCAGACTGAACAACTTCTATTAGGGCGTCATTTCTATATTTCCTGTAGTTTGGCTGTGCCACCTTGGGTCTGCGTAAGTTATTCCAGATCTTCGATTTTTTTAACTCAACAAAAAATGCTCATCAGGCTGAACAACTTTTGTTAAGGCGTCATTTCTATATTTCCTATAGTTTTTCTGGATCATCATGGGTATGCATCAGGTGCTCTAGATCTTCAATTTTTATACCACAATAGAAAAGGCTCATGAGACTGAACTACTTCTGTTAGGGTGACATTTATATATTTCCTATAGTTTACCCGTACCATGATGGGTCTACATCAGGTGTTCCAGATCTTCGAGTTTTATATCTCAGCAGAAAATGCTCATCAGGATGAACAACTTTAGTTAAGGTGTAGTTTCTATTTTCCTATAGTTTAGCTGCACCATCATTGTTCTCCATCAGGTGTTCCAGTTTTCAAAATCATTTATACCCTATATTTTGCCCAGGATTAATAGCTATATAACAAAAAAGTTTCAACCAAATCCACCCAGTAGTTCCGAAGATTAGCGTGTATAGTTTTTTTTCAAATTCTTTCTCTGTTACTGTGACTTTATCGCCTAATTTTGTTTTTATGTAAATATATTCAATGCTAATCAAAAAAGAACTTGACGAAAACAGCAAATTACACTGATAACACTCCGAAGGACCACACACTTGCATGTAAAATGCAAGTGGTTTAAAGTTAACAACACTTTTATTTAGTTTTAATTGGGCAGAGCACAAGATTTATGCAAGATGACGTTTTTTAGCCTAGAACGGAGCGGGAAAATTGACATAAATTTTCTAGGTTGCCATCATACAGAAAAATGTTACAATTACAAAATATTAAATTTATCCATAGATAATTTATATGTTTTCTTAAACGTACAGGATATTTTTTTTCTACTGTTTTATTATAATATGTATTGAGTTACCTTCTTGTTGCGTAGGTATACAACTTTTAACATATGAAGAAGAATAAGAATTAAAAGTAAACAAATATTTTACGAATATTTCAAGCTATACAAGAATCGTGACATTTTTGCTTTAGAAGATAATGTTTCATACCTAAATAATCGCGTTTGGCCGGTTTTTTAGGCAGTCGAGTAAAAAAAACTAACACAGCCACAACACGTCTAGCCACGGAAACATCGCTAAGTATTTCAATATTATCTGGGTTTTTTTTTCTGACTCCAAATGGACATCGACCTCAATGTATGTCGGCTCAATAAATACTAATTGCCAAACGCAGACATCAATCAACTAGAAATTCTAAGCAAATTATTTACACACAGCTAAATTGGCACCCATCGATGTCGTTATTAAATTACTATACAGTCGTCAATCATGTGTTACGAAGCGAACACCTTACGCGAGCACCCATTTTAGAAGTCATACAACTTCAAACTAAGCAGAAACGTACTGCTACACAGGTATTGTGTAACACCTGTACAGTCTTATCAACAACTAACTTTGGCCCGCGGCTTCGCCCGCGTAAATTTCCCACGGGAATAGTTATTTTTCCGGGATGAAAGATATTCCTTTCTATACTTCAAACTATTAAGAAGTATGCAAAATTTTAATGCAAGATTGGTCGAGTAACAAGCTTGAAGAGGTAACAAACTTAGTTTCGCATTTATAATATTAGTTAGGATACAAACAATAATGAATATACGACGTCTCGGGCGGAAGCGGGTACATACCCACGTAGGCATTAACTTTACATGTTTGAAGCGGTCGTGGTGTAATGGTTAAGACGCCCGCCTGTGTGTCGAAAGGTCCCAGGTTCGAATACTACGCGTGTCACATGAGTTTGTATACAAATCTGTAACACCCTGTAGAGGAACAATGATGACTGACTTACCTCCTCCCATGAGAGGATGGAGCTCTCCACTGCGCTGAGCCACATGTCGCCCGCGCCTGCGCCCGCGTCGCCTTGCCTAGCCCCTCCACCTTCCTCCGCGTTCGAATGCTGGAACAAACAGCGTTTATGAACGATCATTTATATAGTAAAAATAGTTTGTCATTATAGTCGTATTCCTCATCGCAAATTCGTACCATCGACTTAATTTTTAGTATGAATGCGATTCATTTTAGGTGCCTAAATTGAACTGAGTTGCATTGGAATCGTTCTGCAAAAGTTGATGGTAGGGCCTGCAGCTGATTTTTTTCGCGATTTCGGAGTTACTCCCACAGAACCCATAGATGTCAGTCTAGTAAAAACAAATTCAAAAAATCTTGTATCAACCGCGCGAATACTTTCACCTTTACATATGTCAAAGAAACTCAATTTTATACGTTAACAAGTAAACAATCACGAAAAACGATATACTCCTTTTCTTGTGCAGTTGTGTAAAAACAGCCGCTGAAATCTAGAAACAAGTGAAAGCCACATGTGTCAAGTTACGAACACAAGAGTGGACAGGAGCGTGAAATATACTTGAACACACTTGACATTCAGCTCGGGGGAGGTGTGGGGGGTAAAGTGGGGGCCTAGGCACCTTACGCCTCTTATCAAGTAGCTCCAGGTGTTAGACTTAAGATAGGGTTGTAACAAGGGAAGAATCCACACCATTCTTTTTATTTTATAACCAGAGGGGACATTTGTTTTCTATAATAAAAAAATAATACTTAATAGGCACAATTATGTGATCACAGTAGACTAAAAGGTTTTTAGATTTCTTAGCATTGTTGTAAAAAAAATTGTATACCTAGTAGGTACATTCAGTGAGTGAGAGTGGAATGGGATTACATGTCACCGTATCGTACCTATATCTGAGAATCGAACCCATACTATCAACATCATGGACTTCCCTAGTTCACTCTCTTCATAGTCGTATTCCACATGGCTGAGGGTCGTTACGTGAAATGAAACACACAACAACTTTCTTGGCATTATTTCCTTCACCGGGATAAATACAACCGGGACCAAAGGCTTAACATGCCTTCTGAAGCACGGAGGGGCTCAAGATAGTACATTTTTGATCACCCATCCAATTACCAACAATTGTGAGAGTGACTTAACCGCCACAATCAAAGGTGGACCGCTCTAACCACTGCATCACTAAGCTTCATTATTTGAAGCCCCGCAGTTGAGTCCCACATTATATTTGCAGAGAAAACCAAACGCCAACTCCACACTGTCGCCGAACTCAGACGCATGCCGACGCGAATGCGTGAACATTGAGTAGTTAGTATGAGTGCTTTTTATAACGCAATGAAAAACCAGCAATGTATACCGAATCCGCCAAACTGTTCGACGACGATGCACGAACAAACAAACAACACGTTTCATGGTGCTTCACGCACAAATGTCCACCGGCATGTTGGCACCGAGCCAAAGAAGGCATCTCTTTCTAACTCAAATATATATTATCTATGAAAAGAAGATACAGAAAAATTTACAAAAAAAAAATTACCCAGATACCTCTTGCTTTCTTCTCAAGTCGGTCTTCGTCCAAATTTAATAAAAACCTTAACTTTAAACATCATCACAATTTCCTCACAAAACATACAGAACAGACCCCCTTATATATATATATATAGTACAACCCTTAATAAAACTTAAAACCACATTACTTTCGCTTGAATCAAAAGCAATTGAAAGCAAACGTCTGTATCTCGAATGCTCTCGTCACTTACTACTTGATAAACAGTAAAAGTGATTTATCAACTTCATTTTTTAACAAAAAACAGCGAAGTTACGTTAACACTAGAGCACGCGAAGTTATCGAATGGTCATCTTGCGTTTCATTAATATTGATGTTTCATACTTTGTTAATAGGGTTTTATTGTGTGCATTTAAATCGACGTGTTCACGGCTAGCTAATTCAAATATAGTTTCATTTTGTTCTTGTAAATACTGGACTACATTGCATTCTGACGCATCGTTTTCGTAATGTGTTTCTTTAGAGCATTTGGTTTTGATGTATGAATAATGAGATAAATATTTTGTGAAAATACAATGGAACATATTTTGGGACATTACACAGTTAAAAAACAACGAAAAATTATAAGACGTGAGGGATCAATGTCTGTGCATGAGAGTCAAAGGGGTCCGGAATTATGTTTGAAGTTTTACACTATAAAAATAGGGATGCGGAATTGATAGTAAAGTTGATTTTCTATAGGTAATTGTAGATAGATTTAAGATTTTGAATAAATTAACAAAAAATATATAACTATGTACCTATAAAATAGCATCATTAAAAACATAATTTCTAAAAAAAAATTTCCGTATTTCAGTGTAATAGATTCTGCTAATGCTAATAAGACAAGATCAATGGATTTTCAACAACAAATTTTATACTTACATGCAATAAGGACTATTTTTTTAAATCCGAGTAATGAACGATTTAATGTTAGCAGTTAGCAGTAAGACTACAAGTACCCGTCGATCGCGGAGAATCCTATAATAGATAAACAATTGTAGATACAGGGATTGGAAATACTTTTAATACGAGTCACAACTTTATTTCCTACATTAAGTTAAATCCCACGTAAAGACAGGAATGCTTGGAAGAACTTGGAGGAGGCTTTTGCCCCGCAGTAGAAAAAAAAAGTGAAATCTATTAATAGTTTAGTCTATGTAGTGTCTAATTTAAAAAAAATAGATTTAATCATGCTGTTTATTATTATTTTTTAATTAAAATATTGATGGGGTTTACAATACAATTTAAACAAATTATTGGTTGGTTTATAGGCATAATACATACCCGTGCAACCCAGGGGCTCGTAGCTAGTATATTATAATAATAACTCATAATTATTAACTTATATACTTAGATTTGACTATCCAGCTTGGAACAATACTCAAACTGCATAGAAATAAATGGATAATTATTCATTACTACATTACTCGCGCCAGACTTTACATAATCAAAATAAATCAATTACACACTTGAAAATGAAAGTTTGCTAAATTTAGAATTTTTACAAATAGTTTTTTTTTTTTTTTTTAATTTACTGTAGAGTTGTAAAATTGTATGCTTCTGTATTTATTTATTTCATTGAGTACACAACTAAGTTGATAAAAGGTAAAAACAAGACAAATTAAAATAAATATTTCGCCTGTGAGATATATGCCAAGTCTAATGTAATCCATAAGGGAAAACGATGAAATTAAGCACGTGATTTCATTAAATTTCTGAAATTTTTGGACATGATGGGAATGAAGAAAAAGAAGAAGAGAATAAAATGATTATTTCCGATGTCCTTAGTTCAAATCCTGAATTAATAACTGGCCAAGTGCGTGTCGGGCCACGCAAAGTGCAGGGTTCATAGTTTACTAAAACTATTACTCGTAAATTTAGATGTTGATAAATAAATAAATAAATAAATAGGGACAAATGACACAGATTGAGTTAGCCCCAAAGTAAGTTCGAAACTTGTGTTATGGGATACTAACTCAACGATACTATATTCTATAACATATACATATATAGATAAACATCCAAGTTCTTCATGTTGACCTGACCGGGACTCGAACCCGGGACCTCCACTGTGTAGTCCGGCATGATAACCATTAAGCCACGGAGGTCGTCAATACCTGGCTTCCCTTCCAATTTCGTTACATATGAGTACAAATGCCGTAATGTCTGAATTCCTCACAACAACACTTGACTCTCAATGAAAATTGGTACTTTAAAGCTTAATAACGCCTCTAATATTTTTTAAAAACCTATCCAACAATACCCGACACTAGAAAAGATGAAAAATATAATGAAGTGGTTTAAGTACCTATGGAATTATGCATTTTCTTTTATTAAATATATACACTCCCAAAATCCTAAGTGATAATAAAATAGGAGCTTAGGACAAATATTGACATGGTGATAACAAACCTTCCTCTTATCAGTAAATTGAATAGTGTCATCACTCCATAATCCAGGTAATGTGGTTTTGAAATGGGCTTTGAAACATTCTGGTATTAAACACATTTTTAGGGTTCCGTAGTCAAATGGCAAAAACGGAACTTTTTTTTTTCACAGCCACTTTCCGAAACTATAAGAACTATACTGTTGAAACTGGTAAGTAGATGTATTTTGTGAACCGCATTAAGATTTTACACAAAAATAGGAAAAAAAACAATAAATTTTGGAGGTCCCCATACTTAGAAAATAAACTCTTTTTTTTTTTTAATAAAACCCATACAATCATGTCAGGTATCTATGGATAGGTCTTAAAAAATGATATTGAGGTTTATAATATCATTATTTTCTAAACTGAATAGTTTGCGCGAGAGACACCTCCAAATAGGTAATATGTGTCCCCCCCCGTAACTTCTAAAATAAAAGAATGATAAAACTAAAAAAAATATAAAAATATGACGTACATTACTATGTAAACTTCCACCTAAAATACGTCATAAACCGCAATACGGAACCCTTAATGGGCGAGTCCGACTCGCACTTAGCCGCTTTTTATTAGACTGCATCAGTGTCATATGTATGTCATAATGTCTTGTGAATCTCATATGATGACGGTGAGTATAATATTTAGTATATGGTAGGCAGAGGCCTACTCCCATTGGAAATAGGTGTGACACTATATAAGTAACATATATAAAGTTACAGATAATAAATATATAGGAACAAATCACACAGATTGAGTTAGCCCCAAGTTTCGAAACTTGTGTTATGGGATACTAACTCAACAATGCTATATTCTATAACATATACATATATGATAAACATTCAGATTGACCTGGGGGTCATTTTCCATGTTGACCTGACCGGGGATCGAACCCGGGACCTCCAGTATGGCAGTCCAGCATGATGACCCTGTTTAATGGCTAACCCAATCCAATGACTATCCCATATGGTGAGGCTAACCTTTTCAAAGGATTTCCCATATGATATGGCTAACTCTTTCAAAGGGGTATGATAGTACACTCAATTTTTTTGTTCAAGTCTTAAAATTATCGACAATCTTCACTTTATTGTTGTTGAAAATAAATAAAGTATTAGTTCAAACATGTAGATTGAAGTAAAACATTTATTAACCAGGAAAGCTATATGCTGCAAAAAGCCTAAATTTATAATGAGGACAATGAATATTAGCTGCCAGACACTATTAAAAAGCCTCTATTAAAGTATTTGAATTTTCAAAACTCAAATGAGTTCTGGGGATTAGTTACCATTAATAAATTTTAAAGAACATAGCTTTGCCCATAATTATTTAAGTACCTGAAAAGCTAAGGCATTTTTAATACAGGCTCTTACAGTTTTATGTAAGTATGCCTACAAAGATTTATTTTTAAACATGGCTAGAAACTTCAATGCGGATCTAAAATAAATAACCTACACAGTAAAAATTGGTGTTTTTGGCAGAACACAGCCATAAATTGGAACCAAATTGTATACAAAAGTGCAAGAAATAAAATTCCGAAACTCGCCAGATGTTTTAAGATTAAACTGGATAAAACAAACATTGCTCGGTGGCCTGAATGGAACATTCCACATTACAAAAAAAATATATATTTTTGTCTTTGTATTTTGAAATAGATTAAATTATTTATTTATTACCTATTACATGTTTTAATTTTTATAAGACCATTGTTGTGGTCATTGGAGAGTAATTTCCACATCTTGTCTATTATAATGTATTTACTAGTGGAAACCACAGCCTCACCCACAAGAGAAATTCAGGATAATATGTACTACGTCATAATCCTTGTGCTTCAGGGCGCCACGGCCAATAATTAAATCAGGTACACGCAATGATAAGACAGATAAATTAGTAAGAGCATTTCACGTGTCAGAGAAAGTGAATGCGATGTGTTTTACGCGTAAGAATGTAAAACGAAGCGAAAATAAATTTGGCGACTCAACAATTAGGTTAAAGAGGCAAATACTCATACATCAGCATTGTCTACATTTATCTATTAATAATTCTCCTACTCCATTGCACCTCGAGAAAATGAAGTAGAATTATTCGGATTAGTTGGTCTTTCGGTTGCTCAAAAATAATGTACCGACATAAATTTTAAAATTGACTACACCCTACTGCATTCTTACTAGAAACAGCTGCTATGACTAACATTTAAACATCGGAAGCGTAAATCAATAACATCACAAAAGGTATACAAACAAAATCAATAATTTCCACAATACTCACCAAACTAGCAGTATCCTGGCTATCTAGCGAATATTTGTCCGTATCTTTCGCTTGGTGGTCGTTAGAGAAATTCTCATATTTGCGCGTGGGACTACTTTTCATTGTTCACACGATGCCTTTCAGCTTAGGCTTCGAAAGACATTTTTACACACCGAAGAGACAACACGAAACACCAAGGCAATGAAATTCACTGCTGAAAAATCGAGTCGCACGCACCAGCCAACCACCGCTGAACTAGCTAGCTGACAACCTGACACATGACGTACTTACTTGACGTCAGATGGGCAATGACGTGACATTGACAGCTCTGACATTGATAATGGCAACGTTATATCTAAAGATTGTATTAATTTATTTGAAATGAAAGCGATTAAAATGAATAAGTAGTAAGCACTTCTCTCTTTGTGTATACCCGCATCCCTTTTCCATTGCAACGATAGATTACATACAAGTTCCCGGCCATATACGAATAACTCACACAAAATAGCAGATTGGGCAAGGCACGTAAAACACACCATATAGCCTTACTAAATGGTCTGTGGCACGTAGGTAATTAAGGCATGGAATTACTATACGAAGTACTTATTCAATCTATAAATGAAGGACCAAAGATGTCAGATCAACACCACAGAACGCTCTGGCTCGTTTCTTTTCACGTAGGTAAGTACTTATGACGTACTATATCTTCTTGTATGAGTTCCAAAAAATGTATCTTATGCACTTGTAAATAGGTGTGCATCAGCCTTTTTGAGTATTATAAGTTACCATTCATTTAACGCAGACGAAGTCGCGGATGTCTGTTATCATTATGAATAGGTACTTACTTACTTTAAAAAGTTTTTTTTTTTACAATACTTAAGTACGTCATTTTTGTCACAAGCTTTTATTGTCGTCAGAAAGGTCTTGTTGCATTCAACACGTGACAAAGAACCATGTCCATTCAATAAACCGACGAAGAGTTCCCTTGTTCGGAGTCGATCTTGAGTGCACTATCAGGTCATGCTCATTACTTATATAAAACTTTGTCATGGAAGCTTAAGCGACGTGGGAAATTTCAACTGTGTAGAACATGTGGAAGTACGTAGGTAGGTTATATTCCACTTGAAGATGTTCAGACACAATGATAGCGAAACCTTCAGGAGTAACAAAAGCTACTTATTAATTATTGTTTTATATAGCAAAAAACTATATTTAAAACCAGGTACATATTTCATAGGTAGGTTCATAAATACCTAACCTAACGAACGAAGGCACGGGACATAACGCACAGCACAGCAATTATGTGAAAGTACCTACATAACACGTCAGATGTCTTTAGGCAACTGGAATAAAATCTGATTACCAGTGTTGGCAATAACACACTCGAGTAGAAAAGGTACATTAGGTAAGTACCTACTTACTTACTTATCTAAAAAAATCTTGAAGAATTTTCCTATTCAACAAAACACCCCGCTGAAATCGGAAGCGAGATGCCTAACAAAGATACCTTTAGAAAAAAACAAAGCAGGTAAGTACCTACTTTATATATTGAAATTGAAAAATCATTTATTCAGATAGCCAAGATCCATTGTGTTAGTACAACTTATTCTATGTTAATGTATATACCTATTTAACTAAAGATAATGTAATTTTAATAAGGTGGCAGCACCCATCACAGCACACCCCATATCCATAGCGATGACCTTCAGAGGTCTGTTTCGGCCACCACGAATTCTTAGGACGCTGATTTTTTCCTGAGGAGTGATGAAAAGCTGTCCACTCCAGCCTACGCGAACATTGATGAGGCGCTGATATATATATCTACCTACTTAGGTACCTCAGTGCACCCAGATTTTAAGCTTAATATAAATTTAAGTGAATACACTTAAGTTTGTATGGGCAAAAATGAGGTACCATACACCATAGATATAAACAAAAACTTACATTCGCCATAGATACGTGTCCATTTGTGTTCCAAAGTGATATCGCCGTGTATTCCCATTTAGATACCTTTTTATTTTTACCATTATCATACTGTAAGTTACGACGGTACATCTAACCTACAATTTTTGTTTATCAACACATTTAGCACTTTCACTAATCGAATAAGTTTTCTCATAAAACAAAGATCACAATTCACATTAACACACGTCAGCTCGTCAATTGTTTTTGGTGTATTATGAGGAAAATTTTTGAGCATTACTTATTAGTAACAAATTAATATCGAGAATTGAACAAAATAGATAGGTATTCGGCACAAGAAAATCAGTACAGAAAGCGAATTTACACTGAGTAGAGCGTTATCATCAATTTCTGATAATACCTAGTAGGTACGCAACATAGTAGACGAAGCGTGCTTATCTATTAAAACCATGGAAGGGATAGTTACGTAGGCGTAGGTTGGTACAAACTTACACTCCTACTAATATTTTATGAGGATGTATGTGTATGTTTGTCGTTTCGTCGCCAGGTCTTTCACGCAGTCTACTGGATGGATTGTTATCAAATTTGGTACACGGGTAGAATAAAACCTGGAATCACACATAGAATAGAATCACTTTTTATCCCGAAATTCCCACGGGAGCGAAGCAGGGCGCAACTAGTAGGTCTATAAAAATAGAAGAGTGACACGAAAAATACTTAAAATCAAAGGTAATATGAGTCTATCCATAATATAATATTTTTTTACCACTTTATCAGTATTGCTGTGTGAGGAAATCTTATCTTATTATCTCTTAGGATTATACTATCTAATATACTGATTTAATAACGATGTCTAGTTGCTTAGTCGATAGTTCGTGATTTCATTCCATCAGATATGAACAAAGTTAATACCTACAAGAATGTGGCACGTCCAGCAGGACAAATCCGTGGTACTACGGGTACAGTTACATGCAAAGAGGTTTGGGTAAATTTGTTATCATTTTGACTGGAATTTCGCGCCTTATATTGTTTAATTTTTATAAGACTGAAAAAAAATAATCGACTTTTCTCTCAAATTACACGTGATGTGAGTAAACTGATGAAACTATTGAAAATGTAAATATTCATTAACAATAGTTTCAGAACATAAAACAATTAAATCATTGGTTGATTGGTGACTTGCAACTACTTATATGTCGGTAGCTATGGTCGGTAGGTAGTTCTAAGTTATGTCAGATGCCTTTAGGCAAATATATTCTGACACCAGTGTTAGCAATAACACTCTAAAATTATAAAATTAAAGAAGAATAGTGAAGTTTTAAGAAATTCAAATAAAAAAATACATATTTAAACAAAACAAAATATTTATTTTAGGCCTGTTATGTGGGCCTAAGCGTACATAGTGACTGATATTTTCAGAAGATTTCGAAAACAGAAAAAATATCGAATTTCGAATAACAAAAATTAAAATAAACGAACACAGATTGATCTAACATTTATTTAAATAATCTATGGAACATAATTTACAAAAGACAGACAATGCAAAAGGCCTAGGCCTTCAACGCGTCCTGTAGCCCGAAGCCCGGGCCCGCGGGCTCCTCCGTGAGCGACGTGAGGCCGCCCAGCGGCTCCGACGCGAAACGACCGCTCCTACAACGGAAAATACAGTAAAAAAAAAAACTTTTATTGGATGTCATCGTTTTGGCGAACGAAGGAGCCATAACACAACCGCTTGAATAGTAGATTATGGGAATCTCACGAGCATTTCATTAGTGTCCAACATTTTTTGAATAAATAATCATTTTCTTAAATTAAAACATGGCCTAACCGTTAATAACTGGCGGACAGTTTAGTTACCCAGTGTTTAAGCGACTACCTGCCACTAGATGGCGGTAAGTATTCGCAATAGTCATGTCATGCCTTTAGGCAACATGAATAAAATCTGACACCAGTGTTAGCAATAACACACTCGATATGATGATGACTGCCAATAAAAGCTAGTAAATGCTGTGTGTGTCTGTAAAAATCTCATTTAAATTTACCTTGGTCCTGGTTTTGGCTTCTCGTCCTTTTTGAGTTTCTCAATGATTTCCTTGGAGTCTTCTGCTGTTAAATCTTCCTGTAAAATGCAATAAAAGTCATTCTAAAATGATATAAAAATTATGTATACCCACGCCGCAGTAAATCCGGTCGGGTTATATACCACTAGCTGTTTACCCGCTGCTTCGCCTGTTTAAATGCCCTCGGGAACAGTTTTTTTTCTTCGTATTCAAATTGGGGTTGGGACAGTGGTAATAAAATATCTTCCTCATAGTCGTATTCCTCATGGCTGAGGGTCGTGGTCATTACGTGGAATAAAAACACACGAACAACTTTCTTGACATTATTAATGGAGTGGTTTGCCATTGCCTTCTCCATTTGACACACAAGTTAATAATAATCAACCAGTGTGCGGGTTTCCTCACGATGTTTTCCTTCACCGGAGAAATAAAATATCCATAGCGCATTTAAAATACACACAGCGCCATCTAGTGTTTTTATTGCAAAGTTTATTGTATTAGTATTAAGAATCACCTAAAAAACACAAAACTCGCGGGATTTTCAGGATGAAAGAGCACCCTATGTCCTTCTCTTCTTCATACTCTTAATACAGTATCATGGACTGAGCAAGTAGACAAAAGGATACCAATGTATAATATTATACATGCAAAGGTGTATAGTTAAAGATCTGAGTTCAAGCATATGCTAGTAATTATAATATTTTGCAATTACTTACATAATAGTCGTCGTTAACTTGAATCATGGGAGCGTTCACGCATGCGCCTAGACATTCAACCTGAAAAAGATATTAGTATTTTAGAACGGCATTTTTAATAGGGTTCAAAGTTAGGGTTCAGACGCTCTAAGGTCTAGAAAGCAACTGGGAAAACTTTCATATGAGAGAATGAGATGTACCTCTGAGATTGAGAACTTCCCACAGGGGCTGTTACCCCCCACTTCGCAGCCCGTCGCTTCCTTAATGGCGTTCAGAACAGCGTCCGAGCCTCGCAGCCAACATGGCGTCGTCGTGCACACTTGCACATGGTATTTGCCTATTGGTCTCCTGAAAAATATTAATTTTTTTTATAACACTTCCATGATGACCTGGTGTAAACAAAAATATGAGAATGTTCAGTCTGATGTCAACCCTATTTAGGATTCTTATTATTGACAAGGCTATGTCTTTAAATTGACATACACTGGAGGATACGAGTAGTCCTATTCTAAGCCGGGACCTCTTGACTTTTTATTTACAGTACATAATTTTTAATTTAGGGGCTTTTGTGTTGTACACATACATTTGTCTTTTTATGGTTCCCTTTACCCTATTGGTCAGTTTTTAAAGATAAGTACACTTAACACAAGTATGTACAATGATATCAAATTCATACCTAATGAACATTGTATAAAATGTGGCTACTTCATAAACCCTCATGCGAGGTAGATTTAAAACTTCAGCGACTTTGTGCATAGCTGAGATTGGAAGCCAGCCCCCATGTTGACGCTGTGCCAAGTCCAGTAGTGGGATCATTGCCCCACGCTTGTGGCCGTCGGGGTAGATAGCTAGGAGGGCTTCGACTCTCTGGAAAAATTTGTTGTTGTGTGATTAACTCAACATAATGCAAATATTAATATCAAGGTATTAACACATTAGGTGTAAAGTGTATATTATGTGCTGTCATTAAGTTTAATACTACATAGTTTATATGGTAAATAATGTGTACAAATTATATGCTACGAGAGAGTGGAATCTCCAAGCAAATTATTGCTTAAAAGGACGTTCCCACAACTTGTATTTTGATGTAAAATTATGTTTACCCAATAAATATTTTAGATTTTGATGATTTTTTTCAACTTATCTGAAGTAAACTTAACAAGTCTTAATAATGATCTCTATATAGTGCAAAGAACTATTGTTATTATTAGTGACTTCATTCATTGCAAACAGACACTTTCCTTGGAGTGTTTTTTGCTATATTCTTCTTCATTTGATCATGAACACCAGCAGCAGATATCTATCATATAGAACCATTAAATATACAAATATAAAATAAGCAAATTGGCAGTGAAGATTTGAATTAAGGTTATGTTCATAATATTTATTTATTCTGGAGATTACACATATACAAGACAATAATTTAACAATACCGAATCTATAAGAGCCACTGAAAATCATAATTTAAATCCGTGACAGCAGTAAAAAAAGTCTGTTCTAACCAAAACAAATGAAGACTGACATGACACTTGCCTTTTGGTTTTCGGGTGTAAACTCAAAGGGGATGTTAGGGTTGTCCTCAGGAGAGTCTCTATGTACGAAAAGGCTGTCATGCTGCAAATTAGCAGTGGTCTGAAGGGCTCTAGAAGATGCTCGCCACTGAAAATAAACAAAATATATAACCCTATGGCTAAGACTGAATTGTCAAATCGTTATTATATAACGACACTGTTCGTCTCAGAATAATAATTTACTGAATTCTTGTGCACATAATTAACGTACCACTCCTTTAACACCAGACCTTAGGCTGGACAACATGATTTTATTACAATTTTACGCAAAAAACAAAAAGTTATTGCGAAACACTGTTCGCGAACAATATAACATGAAGTTAGCGTCGACCTAGACAGCCTAGATAGTAAACAAAACGCAGTACATACACAATGTCGCTCTCTTTTTTGTTTTGGTTCTATCTATTATTCTGTTTGATATCATAAGTAGTGATAATACTTTTTCGTCATTAAAAATTGCAGATTTTAATGTTTTTCGTAACTAATCCAAAAGTAACTAACTTAATAAATGTTGAACATTTTCCGAATGTACTTACTAAACGCATTTTAATATAGTTGTATTCTAATGATTGCAGCTAACTTCTTTTTAGTTCTAATTTTTATTAAAGCTGATGACGATTTCACCATTTCATAGAATTTTAAGTCGTGGAATATCATCCTTAAAATTAATGCTTTATTACTAATTGTATAAGACCCTAAGACTTACTGAATATAGCGCCTGCAATTTTCATACAATCAATTATTTACCTAGAAGTATAAGTCAGGGTTTAATTTCTACAGGCGCTTTGATTTTTTACTAATTCTTGTATGCAGTTTAGTTTATATCTACCATACAAACATAATTATAAATATGAAGCCTATTATAAATACGAAAGTCTACTGACTTTCTGTCTCCCTATCATGGTTTCACGGCTATACTTACCGCTGGGCAGATTTTGAATAGATTACCTAATTAATTGATCTAAGGTCAGACACAGCTAAACGCGGGTACTTTATGAATATAAACCAGATCAATAATATAATACCTATAGTTGATAAATATCCAATAAATAAATGTTAACTAGATCACCTAAAATCTAAATCTATAGTTACATATAGGTACCTATACCTAAATAACAACGCAATGAGTGCATTGCATTGCATTTTCACAGTAAAACGTTAACGCCAAGCCGGGCCTATAAAAACCATTGTCTGCTTGCGCTGCGTGCCTATATTTCCGTATGAAAAAAAAAAAAAACAAAACGAATGAATAGACAAAGCGATCGGCAAAACAACGAGTTGCCATGGCAACTGCCGCACTCGTTTCCCTGCACCAAAAATGTTTAGCTACTCAGTATGGTTTTATGTAGAGTGGCTTTTTAAACATCAATATTGCTAAGCTGTCTGTGAACAGACTATCTCAAGACAGAATATCTCAATTTGTATCAGAAATTGAATCTCGTCAAATGATTGGCTCGAAAATCGTTACAATCCATCTAATAACTTAACCTTAAAACATTTGTTCAAACCTTTCTCAGCCTTTCCGCAGAACTCTGATAGATTCCGACGCGAATGTTCATGCACTAAGTAGCTAATTTGTATGAGTGTTTCTTTTACCGCAATGAAAAACCATCCATGTACTGAAAACTATATCGAAGTTCGGAAATAATAAAATGTATGAGATTGCACGCTAAATCACGTGATCGATCGTCATCGATATCGCAAGTTGGCAAACAAAGTTTTAATTCAGATCGAAAACGAATTAAAACCATAAATTATCAAATCGTTTAATCGTCTACCTTCATACTGGTCCGCGATAGTATGGAGCCGGCATAAAATCCCATCAGCATGCTATATTTGGCGTGTAATGAGTAACAAACCCCGCTGTACGTGGCGAAAACACACTTAGAAGATATACAGACGAGTAGAAAAATTCGGAGTTCCGAAACAAATCATTACTTTTTGCATATTTCGACGCTACGCCCAGAATGCACCTGCACCGATACGACAGTGCACCAATAAAATTCCCGACCCATGGTGCACCAATAAAGTTCCCCAGTCGTGGCACTAACAGTTTAGACCTCCTTTTGTGAAAGAGTTGGAGACATTTAGATATATTTAGACAAGTTTGTGACACAAAGGTTTTGGATGGGAAGCATACTGAATAAGAACTTTGCCCTCGAAAATTTGGTATTAAAAATAAGACGTGAAAACAATATGAACTAATTATGACATGTCCCTTCAAGATTTCATTCATTAGCCCGTGGATGTCGTACAAGGCGACTAAGGGTTACATAGCCTAGGCAGCTAAATACCTAGGCAAAAATAGCATCATTAAGAAAGGTTGAAAAATAAAAGACATTTGTTTAAAAATTTTAATTCGACCTCATGTTGTCCCTGATTTTGATTTCAAGGGTTGTTTTTTACACTGGCTTTGCGATATCACAGCCCCGAATGAAACCGGGAACACTCGAAGATAAGAGAGAGGTTATGCCGTCCACAGATACACAAGAAATTAGTTAACGGGACGGTGGCACCAATGATAAGAAATAAATTGAGATTTTAGAAAGCATTCCACAATCATTGTTGATCATCGATAAGGCATCGGCTCCTATGTTTATGTTTTAAATAATTTAATTTGTATTTATCGAACATTTTGGGTTAAATTCATTCAATAATAAAAAAGATGTCATTAAACTGAAAACACAAATATTTCCTTTAAGCAATTCTCACGTGATAGATGGCGCTACTAGGCTGAAACGGATACAAATAACAGAAGCCACAAGGCCACAATCCTCTATACGCCGTGTATACGCCTATAGATTATTTAGAAAACAGGAAAAAAGGGTAATTTAATAAACTTCTTGACGACACATTCCGAAATATTCCCAATTATTATGACCCTTAGCTAAATATTAAAATAAAATAAAATTATTTTTGAACAGTTCTCAAGAAGGTATAAAAATAAGTAAATTATTTGAATTCCTGCACTAAAGCAAGTATAGGACATTTTCCGAGAACGTCTGTAGGTCGCGACGGATTCCTGGGTTATTTCTAGAAGACCATAAAAAAGCTAAAGGTCAGAATGACCCTAAATGCCTCTTCGTGAGGCAAAAATGCGGTTTTTTAATGACCTCCCAGCTTAGCACGTTTTTATGATGTTGCGAAGTTATACAAGATTTTTAATTTTCAATAACATGTAGGTACGAAACGGACATAAGCAGTACGTAAAATGACATTTAGGCGAAATGCGACTTAGTTCGTCTATGATTAAGGCTGATTTCTGAGATCAGAGATTCGTCTTTAACGTTACAAACCAACAACGCGAAATCTAGGGTTATTTTAAACTTAACTTGTATATTTATTTATCGATAGGTACACCTCACCCTATTCTCTGATTAGTCCTGGAATTAATTGAAGTATAATCTATAGTCTGTACTGGATTGGTATTCTGGGTATTCTTCATTTTTGTCCCAGTCTATCTTTTGAGTAAGATCATACCTATTTATATTTATATTTATACTAGCCGAAGCCCGCGACTTCGTTCGCGTTGCCGAACAATTTTTGGTAAGGAGTCAAAATTATTAGAGAAATTGTAGGTATAGACAAAGCGTAACGATAACTATACAGAAGATGCCCATCAGACTGAAAACCTATATTTCCTATAGTTTAGCTCATATACCTATTAGTTCTATGGTTTAGCTGGACCATAAGGACTCTTCTTCAGGTGTTCGATTTTTATACATCAACAGGAAATGCTCATCAGGCTGAACAACTTTTATTAAAGCGTCGTTTCTTTATTTCTCATAGTTCAGTTGGACCATCATGGGTCTACATCAGGTGTTACAAATCTTCGATTTTTATATCTTAGCAAAAAATGCTCATCAGGCTGAACAACTTTTGTTAAGGCATCATTTCTATATTTCCTATAGTTTTTAGCTGAACCATCATTGTTCTCCATCAGGTGTTCCAGTTTTCAAAATCATTTATACCCTATATTTTGCCCAGGCTTAATAGCTATTTAACAAAAAAAGTTTCATTCAAATCCGTCCAGTAGTTCCGAAGATTAGCGTGTACCTACAAACAGATAAACAGACAGACACAACATTCAAACAAACAGACAGAGCTTTTTTTTCAAATTCTTTCTCTGTTACTATGTCTCTATCGGCTAATTTTGTTTTTATGTACCTAAATATATTCAATGTACAGGATTTTTTTTTCTACTGTTTTATTATACGTATAGATGATTGACTTTACCGCACAACGTTGCTATCTCTATTTGATCTCGTGACTGGTAGAAAATGTCCACAATTTATACATATATTTTCTCCATTTAACTTTAAATTTCGTACAATAACGATTTTTTAATCAAAATAAATAAATATGGCTGAATCGGGGCGTTTTTCAGCCAGATAGTTCCGGTCGCGTTCAGTGGGCGAAGTGCGGTTTAGTATTTCACATCTCACCATCGAATCGATTCGAAGTGAGACGCAGCGAACCAATCACATTGCGCCATTGTGACGCAACGACAACCACACTGCAATGTCATTGGTTCGCGGCGTCTCACTTCGAATCGATTCGATGGTGAGAAGTGAAACGCTAACCCGCACTAACTCCTCTGAGTTCACCGATAGTGTACAGCCGGCATTAGTAGGTCGTAGCTCATCTCTCGGTGAGTGGCGGGTTCTCACGCAATAAGCACATTTGTCCAGATGGACTGGTGAACAGTAGGAATCCACTCGTTATAGTACCTAAGTAGCTGAAAATTATAACTTCTCTGTGAGTAATTGATTTTTATTGCCCGCTCGAAATTGAGATGTAGCGCTTTTTGGCGGTAAAAGTATGGCAGTAAGAAAAAATACACTTTTTACAAGATTTTATGGGTGAATTTCACGAGCATTTTGAACGCCGCCGCAGGCTGTCATTAGTGTTTATTAAATTGTACCATACACAGTAATCAATTTATTAACCCTATTTTATAAATAAGTAAAGTACTGGTACAATGTTGATTTTATAAATGATTAATTTTAAAAAAATGATTATTAAAAAAATATGTTCGACACTTATGAAACGCTACACGCTTCAAACAGTCGTGAAATTCAATGTCTCTGGAATCTTGCAACTCTTCAACCGATAGAGCTGAAATTTTGTAAACACGTTTAATTTGGTTGACAATGCATGACCAGATGGAAACCATGAACGGCTCCAGACGTGGGACGTTTTTTGTCACACATTAATAGAGATTACACAATATTATCGAGGGATTTTATTTAAAAACTTGATTAATATTACAACTCTGAAAAACTATGTAAAGTATGTAAACTTAGTCACAAAAAAATTAAAACTTTCAGGAAATACCTATTTTTTTATATAAAATCTTTGGATTTCAACTAATGCCTTCCTACTGGACCGATTATTATGAAATTTGGTACACGGGAAGAATATAACCTGGAATACATAGAACATAGGGTGCTTTTTGTCCCGAAATTACAACTGGAGCGAACTCCTGGTACGCAACAAGTTCTCTATATATATTATACGAAATAAAACAAAAACAAACATAATGATTTTTGTTATTAGATTTCATTTTAGTTTCCAGTATTTTTAAAAAATAAATATCAATAACCCAACTTTGTGAAATGTGAGAAGAAAATCAATTATCCTAACAATGGAAACTGTGCCTGTGGTAATTGCTCACGTATCTCGCGATCTGCCGGGAATCGAACCTTGGACAATGGGCCGGTGCGAGACCGCGCGCTAACACCATAAATTAATGAGGTTACAAACAGTTTACACGCACCAGGTTTGATGAGTCCATGATCGACGCTGATGCTTACTTGGATCGACTTGGAATCTGCTATAGGATCACTTCATATCTCCCGTACATGTCTTCTTCTTCATTAGTCGTATTTCCCCATGACTGAGGGTCGTGGTCATTACTTGATGAAACACACACAACAACTTCCTTGACATTATTAATGGAGTGGTTTGCCATTACCTTCCCCATTTCACACACAAGTTAATATTAATCAACCAGTGTGTGCAGGTTTCCTCACGATGTTTTCCTTCACCGGAATCATGTGGTGGTCGATGAAAACTATACTATACATGAGTCAGATTGGTATACAAACTCGTGTGGCACGAGTAGGATTCGAACCTGGGACCTTTCGTTCCACAGGCGGGCGTCTTAACCATTACACAACAACCACTTCGTAGATGTCTTACGAGGCGACTAAAGGACTTCCAGCCTTGGCAGTCGATGGTTGCAACAATAGCACTCTCAAGGAAGGTCGATGTCAAGCAATCGGACGGTTGTAAAATCAAAGCTGTATCTGAAAAATAAAACTCATGCTCCATAAATCAGTCCTCCTCAGTCACGTTGACGTAGATACGTTGATCAACGCGGAAGAACGTACAGTCAACAGCACATCAACCTACACAACTTCATTGCAAACTCGCCGCTATTACCACGCCACGTTCATGCAGGGTAACTTGATGTTCTGTTGACTGTACCAGCTGAATAAATATATTAAAATATATATATTAAATATATTAGGACAAATCACACAGATTGAGCTAGCCCCAAAGTAAGTTCGAGACTTGTGTTATGGGATACTAACTCAACGATACTATATTTTATAACAAATACATATATAGATAAACATCCAAGACCCGGGCCAATCAGAAAAAGATCATTTTCCATCATGACCCGACCGGGGATCGAACCCGGGACCTGTCGGTTCAGTGGCTAGAACCTTACCACTGCGCCACCGAGGTCGTCAATGACGATGAATGACGTAACGTGGTATTAAAAGTTAACATTATAATCTCTTCTTGATCTTCCATACAAGCCAATATTATAGAAATGGTGCGAAAATTCTTGGGAAAAAATGATTTTTTTATCTAACTGCAAGGACCCTTTCTTTGCAGTTAGATAAAATAATTATATTTCAATAGTATCTTGTTATTACGGCGAACTCAAGATGTTTACGCAAATGAACGTACGAAAAACAAACAATGTAAATATATTTAAACCACCGAAGTTCTGCAGTCTGTTTGTCGATATCGGATAGCGATCTAATACAATATTACATTTCATTTCTAGTTTTGATAAGCGACTTACGTCTAAAATTACGCCTTCAAATTCAACGCATCATATTGAAAAGTTACACTCAGGCACGACTTTGGTTGTATTAATAAACACACGTATAATTATTTCATTCTTCATTAATCTTTGTGGGCGATTAACTAACTGCATTGTATCTATAAGGTTGTAGAACCTTATAGAATCAATAGAACCTTATAGAACCTTATAGAAAATACAAGTTTATTTGTTAGACAAATTTAAAAAAACTCCACTTTCAATATTCACTTCGCTACAACTTTTGAACGGCTGAATAGATTTTCATGAAACTTGACTAAGAACGCTCCGGATAAAATATGTCTTCATCGTAGCTCTCAAACGGTTCCTCCGTTCCGTCCATGAAGACATTTACACAGACAGACACGTTAAACTTATAACACCCCTCTTTTTACATCGGAGGTTAATTGTCTATGACACGAAAAAAAAAAACTAAACGAGAATCGGTTTCTCCGTTCGGGAGCTACGATGCCACAAACAGATACACAAAAACAGAACAGACACGTTAAACTTATAACACCCCTCTTTTTGAATCCGGGGTTAAAATATGGATTAGTTATTGTATCCGTGTATAGTCTGAAATAAACAATTTCATTTCATTTCGTAAGGTGGCCTCGTACGTACGACATCCATGTGTTTCACGCTAGGACAAGGACAATTACTATTGTAAACCTGGATATACATCTGATGACGTCATATTGATCGTATTTTGTGATCTATATAATTTGTGGTAACGGCCACAAATCAGATTGTCATTACACGGTGCTTTTTGTTGCCGCATTGCTAGACGCAAAAAGATTTGATTTGTCCGGTGGCCAGTGAGGAACGCGCGCATTGGTCAAACTTTTGAAGGCTGAAGAAGTAAAAGAATAAAAATATATTTTAAATATAAATATTAACATAGATCCGGGATGTATTAAACAAACCCGCATCAAAATCCGTTGTGTAGTTTTAAAGATCTAAGCATACATAGGGAACAGACAGCGGGAAGCTACTTTTTCTACAATATAGTTTATTTGTTGTTTATATGTTATTTATTAGTTAGCACATAGCTTGTCAGGTTCATGGCTCGTCTGCTCGTCAGTCCAGAGAGCCCACACACTCGGGCTGAGTTGATGGCAGCTTCTGATGAAGCCATCAATGTGACTCGGTTTTGGCAAAATATTTAGTATTTTATAGACTGTTTCTATTTTCATCGACACGCAAAGAAGAGGAAGATTTGTCAGGTTTAATGGTCAATGTCATGGTTTAGAGTAAATATTAACACTGTGTTATAACATAGCGTACATTTTAAGTAGACGTTGATTATTTAAATAATGTACAACATAATCTATTTGAGCACGTACAAGCCACACAGCTCAGACTTAAACAATTAAAACGCAAGTGTTACTTCGATTGACCAAAATCACTAAACATCCTACATTATTAGCCTTGAAAACTTGCATAGTTATTTACTAAAACATTGTTTTTTTTCTTTCTTTAAAACTTTTTATCCATAACTTCCCACGTGAACCACACAACGTAACTCTATTTATCGTCGGTAAAAAACATAAATGTATTTACTAAAACATTCTTATTTTAAAACTTCCCATGTAAACCAAACCACAGAACATACCAAGCTAACTAAGAATATTGTAATGACCAATTCACCTCACGCTCACTGCGCAAAGGCGCCACGCGATCCCGACAAGTGTTAAATTGGAGTCGCAAGAGCAAAAGGAAGAAAAGGAAAAAAGAAAAGAAAAGATGGCCGCAGCAAAAAAGTCGATTGTTGTGTTGCCTAGACGGGAAGCTAGCTTGACACTTTCTAACGGCGAACTGATCTGATTTTAAACATAATACTGTTTTTAGTTGTAAGTATGGTTCTTTTAACCTACTTATTATTTTAATGCTTATTTATATTCCATTGTTAATAATTTTAATGAAAACTGCCTATTGGATTATGAAGCGTGCCGTTTACAAATATTTAGGTGAATTTTGTTAGAATATTTTACATTAAGTTAAGTATGTCATTTATTGACAGATCAAGAAAGATAAAACTCCAATTGAATAGAGAAGAAAAAAGTTTTTTATTTTTTTATTTATTTACTATTTAGGAAGACTTACAGCTAAGTAACAAAACATAGAAAGAAGAGTTGGAAACAGGGAGCCAATTAAAAGTCTCCACGCAGGTAACATAAGAATAAGAAATTGTAAAATCTAAGCAAAAGGACAGTGTCACAAGAAAATACAATATTTTTTTGTGTGTATTGTTCTAAATATGCTTATAGCTTAAAGCATTATTTAACTGTCATAGTCAAGTGTTTGGTAACAAAAAATCAGTTATTTCACTATAGGCATAATGTAATTCCGCTGTAAGTAAATAATTTGAGCCTGAATCTGAATGAAACTTAGCAAATCAACTGAACAGCAGCGGCCATATTGGAGTCCCATACCGAGGAACCCGCAAAAAACATAAACAGACCACTACTACCGTACTCGACCCGTAATTGTTTGAGCAACAAAAATTCAA
This sequence comes from Plodia interpunctella, assembly GCF_027563975.2. Taxonomy (NCBI): domain Eukaryota; kingdom Metazoa; phylum Arthropoda; class Insecta; order Lepidoptera; family Pyralidae; genus Plodia; species Plodia interpunctella. The sequence goes on from NC_071303.1 coordinate 9,676,744, forward strand.
AACTCGATGGTACGCCCGCATGAATGGGACTGGCCGAACAAGCGGGAAAACGATAAAAACGACGTTCCATATTCGAAATGATTAAAAAAGAAAGATGGAAGAAAACGAATAAGACAAGAGTTCGCGGCACGTACAGTCCTCGGTTTAAAAAGAAAACTATTCCACCGAGCGTGAATGAAAAACGCTGGCACTATGGCGGCGTACCGTAATCTTGTTATTATTATTTTTATTTTCGAGCGAGCGTTTCCTTTTTTGTTATTATTTCGTCTTATTATTTTGTACCTTTTTATCTGCATGTATGTAGGTCAGGAGCGGTGAAGTTTTTTTTATTTTTCACGGCAAGGTCGTATGTTTTCGTTTTGTGTGTGATCTTGACTTTGTAGACGTAATTGCGTGAGGACAATGACCTGTGGTAAAAACAAGATGTTAGCTTGGTTGATTCTGAGCTTAGAGCTTTTAATAAATAGGACTAGATGTTTTGTTTTATTTGATTGTCTTGTTTGAAGCGGGGTTGGCAACGAGCATACGAATGTTAATATTTATAGCTTGTATGTTAACAGAAGACAAAAAAGAATTAAGAATTGGCAAAATGGTACATTCGGAGATGTGTCCCCCGAAGCACAGGATTAGGGTAAAAAAAATTGCCATTAAATTAGATTAGATTTTTAACCGGCCGTCCGGCTGATGTCAACTCTCTTTGGGAATGCTATCGTTGTCTATGAACGACATCAGCGTGATAGTTATTGCTTTATTCGATGACCGTGAAATTTGTTCGTTGAAAACCATTTACCTTTTGATGTAGTGGGTAAATCCAACACCATTTGGCTGGACGTTGGATTGTCGTTGGACATTCATAAAATTTAAAAAGTAAAATTTAAAAAAATAATAATTTGACTAGTCTACTGACTGAGGTATGTTAGTAACGCATTCGAGTGTCTATTTAATCACCTATGTATTTTATAGCAGTTTTTAATCTGAACCAAATGAATACTGTTATTATATTGTAATTTATCAATATTATAATTTGGCTAGTTTTAATTTCACGACATGCATTACTTACAGAAATTCCGGTGAAGGAAAACACCGTGAGGAACCCTGCACACTGGTTGATTATTATTAACTTGTGTGTGAAATGGAGAAGGCAATGGCAAACCACTCCATTAATAATGCCAAGAAAGTTGTTGTGTGTGTTTCATTCTACGTAATAATCATGACCCTCAGCCATGAGGAATACGATTTTGAAGAAGAAAAGGGTGGAGGCTAACCTTGAGGTTAGCCTCCACCCTTACATACATAAGTAAGTGCATACGTTTTTCCTGTCAGTTATTATTTTTCCTATTTACTCTGTATGTCGTGGTGGTGGTATAAGGTAATTTTAACAAAATATATTTAATGAGAAAACCTGCACACTGGTTGATAGCAATATAAGTTCACTAGTGTGTATGCATTTACCATGAAATTAGTAGATACTCCCGAGTACCTATTACTTCTTTTTTAAGTTACTGATTTTTTTTAAATTATGTAAATAAATTTATTAAGTATATACGATTAAAATTAATTTCTTACAATTAAATATTCTACAAGCTAAAAATTTCGTCTAACACCGTCTACAAGCTAAAAATTTCGTCTAATTCGAAGAGGAAACGCTGCTAGCATTTTGCAAAATGTTCCCTCTTTGAATTAAAAGGCTGATTGATTGAGCCAGGAAGCTGCCAGCTCTGCGGTCACCAGTTGTCTGGAAGAGGCGTGCCGATAAGTCACCAATTGTTTTACCTATTACTGGCGATTACTTGCCACTATACGCATCAGTCATGTCCGATCATCTTTAGGCGACTTGAATAAAATCTGACACCAGTGTCAGTAATTGGCTATTGATGATTGGGTAAAAAATAAAACCAGGAAGGTATTTAAATAATCAAACACGTTAAATAAATATCACTTTAATTCATCAATTTTAATAATCACGCTTTTTTTGTTGTGATCAAAGTCTGTTAGGAATGCTTTTTGAATATAAAATTGTGACGTCACAAGATATTGTTCTTATTCAAGCTTTATATACATTTTTATTTTTGACATCAGATTTTTTACCGAAGCCTATTTGCAGTTGGTCGCTACGTCGACCTTAACTGCTTAACCGGTGTTGACATTAGAAAAAAGTTTCCTTGATTTCTCTTGTTGGAAAATAGCCTATTATCTTTTCGACTGCGGATGCGCAGATTCTCGCAAGGATGTATTTTTTTTTTACTATTGTTGTCTGGTGTTCCCTAAACATGAAATAAATAAATATAAATTCACCTAGGCAAGATTTGAATAAGAATCCAATAAGAGTATTTTGGCTAGCAACATGGATCTTGGACTACATTCCTCCAATGGGCAGACCATTCGATATAGCATCCGCTGGGTTTGCATTCAGTCATCGTTCCCAGTAAAAAGTAAAAATAACTCAGACTGAAGCCCAGTCTCAAGGCCAAGTCCTGCCTTCAAAGACTGAGACAGATATACATAAAGTGCTAGGACATGACAAGGATAGCTGGACCTGATGTCTTCGTCCTTTGAAAAGGGAAAGTGGTAGTTAAACCCGTGGCGAGAGTGAGATGAAAAAATGTCCGAAGGGCAGAACGGGACAGGTGTAGTTTATTTTGAAGTGTGCGAGGGGGACGGGAGACGGGAACCGGTTAATTTTGAAGGGCTTGCGGCCGTGGTACACAGAGATGCTGCGGAATATACACTGTTTTGTTTTATGATTATGTATTGATTTAACTCCTAAATCATTGGGTAAAGATTTTTTGCTTTGGAATTATTATTTTTTTCATTACTTCCTATGAGTTCGTTTCCTATTTCAATTATGTAACAAAAAAAAAATTGCTTTTTACAATGTACAGTAAGGTAATTCAGTAACTAGTCACCTCAGTTATTATAATCTAGATACAATGTAAACCCTGTCGAGCATTGCAATTTTAACTATAGATGTACGCAGACACTAGACAAAAGACAAAATTAGTTCAAAGCACAGTTTTGTTATATAGACATGGGACACTACTTATATACTTATTTAAATACTAATCATTAACTCACGTTAAGAACACGTTAAATTATTTATAGTAAGAGACAAGGTGGATACTTTGTCCTATGCCGGTTAGTGCACATTTTCCGGTGAAGGAAAACGTGAGGAAACCTGCACACTGGTGTAAAATAAACAATACTCATCAGGAAAAGATAATTTTTCATCATGACCCGACCGGTGATCGAACCCGGGACCTCTCGGTTCAGAGGCAAGCACTTTACCATTGCGCCACCGAGGTCGTAGTACCCACTAGGTACCTACATTACACCGTATCATAGATAAGTTTATCGTGTCATATGAAACTCTTTTTCTGTGTACCTGGGTCTACTGAAATGAATAAATAAATATATTAGGACAAATCACACAGATTGAGCTAGCCCCAAAGTAAGCTCGAGACTTGTGTTATGGGATACTAACTCTACGATATTATATTTTATAACATATACATACGAGGGCTGCTATTTATGTATCCGGAACTGGCCAATAATTCTAGAATATTTAAAAAGTAATTACAACATTTGAAAATAGAACTCTTCGGCTAGAGAATAAATATTTTTCATGTCCCTGTCATTTGTTTTTTTCAATTGGCGCCAATTTTGAAAATAGCTTGTCTTCATTGCCATGGATTTAACTCGTGAACATTTTCGCGCGATGATTTATTATGATTTTCGGCGTGGATTAACTCAAAAACAGTGCATCGAACAACTGATTTTAACTTTTGGAGATGAAGCACCATCGAAAACCACTGTGTATTATTGGTTTAAGGAATTTCAACGTGGACGGTCTATGCTCACGGATGAAATTAAGGAGGGTCGTCCTAAATCGGTAGTGGTACAACAAAATATTGATGCTGTGCGACAATTAGTAATGCAAGATCGTCATGTTACATACCGCGAGATAGAGGCATCTCTGGGCATTAGTATGACGAGTATACACGCGATATTACACGAACATTTAATTGTTAAAAAAATTTGTTCGCGTTGGATTCCGCACAACTTGAGCATAGATCAAAAACAGGCTCGTGTCGACTGGTGTAAGAAAATGATAAAAAAATACAACCGTGGCACGTCAAAAGCTGTTTATAATATCTACACAGGTGACGAAACCTGGATCTATGCTTATGACCCTGAAACTAAACAGCAGTCAACGGTGTGGGTCTTTCAAGATGAACCGAATCCAACAAAAGTTGTTCGTGCGAGAAGCACTTTAAAGCAAATGGTCGCTTGTTTTTTTGGTATCAACGGACATGTAGCTACAGTGCCACTAGAGAATAGTAGGACGGTTAATTCTGAATGGTACACCACCATTTGTTTGCCAGAAGTCTTTGAAAAAATACGAAAGAACAACCCACAACGCAGAATCATACTTCATCACGACAATGCTAGCTGCCACAAGTCGGCTGAAACAAATAATTTTTTGGAGGGTCAAAAGATTGAATTGACGGGTCATCCGCCGTACAGCCCCGACCTGGCACCCAATGATTTTTATTTACTTCCAAACATTAAAAATAAATTACGTGGTCAACGTTTTTCGAGCCGCGAAGAGGCCGTTGATGCGTTCAAAACACACGTTTTGGACATACCTCAATAAGAATGGAGAAAGTGCTTTGAAAATTGGTTTCATCGTATGCAGAAGTGCATAGATCATCGCGGAGAATACTTCGAGAAACAATAAAACCATATGTAATAATATATGTTTGTTTAATTTTGTTATTCCGGATACATAAATAGCAGCCTATGTATATAGATAAACATCCAAGAAAAAGATCATTTTCCATCATGACCCGACCGGGGATCGAACCCGGGACCTAACGGTCCAGTGGCAAGAACTTTACCACTGCGCCACCGAGGTCGTATTAAAAAGCGAATTGTGCATTTAATTTCCTATTTGTAAGTACTCACACTGTTAAGTTGTGTACATAAATTAATAAATATAAACATTATTGACGACCTCGGTGGCGCAGTGGTAAAGTGCTTGCCTTTGAACCGAAAGGTCTTGGGTTCGACCCCCAGTCGGGTCATGATGGAAAACGATCTTTTTCTGATTGGCCCTGGTCTTGGATATTTATCTATATATGTATTTGTTATAAAATATAGAATCGTTGAGTTGGTATCCCATAACACAAGTCTCGAACTTACTTTGGGGCTCGCTCAATCTGTGTGATTTGTCCTAATATATTTATTATTCTTCAGTGTCCCACTGCTGGGCAAAGAGTCTCCCTCTACTTCAGCATTTGACCTTATTATATTCTAATTAGCGAGTATATTATAAACTTTAAGTATATTATTTTCTACAGATATGATATAGGTACCATGCTAATTTCTTAGATTACTGTCATTGGTGTTTACATTAGAACTTAATTTTATGTGCTTTCTGTAAAAACTGTTATTGTACATTAATAAATAAATAAATAGATTAGGAATAAGGCAGTAAAGCAATTTTTGATTATTTTCAAAAAATATATACTTAAGATCGAAATAGGGTGTCAGTATCACGTGGTTTCAACATTATATATAATTAAAATATATAACAACTATGTTTCTTAAGTCTCATTTCAACATTATATAATTATATAACAACTATGTTCCGTAAGTCTCACCAATCGTAATTATTTTTACGACCACCATATCACAAACTAGCAGCCCGTCCCGGCTTCGTTCGGATAAAAACATAATAAATTATACAGCTAAACCTTCACCCTTCACACTTACCAATCGGTGAAAACCGCATGAAAATCCGTGCACTAGTTTTTGAGTTTATTGCGAACAGACAGACAGACTCGGTAGAGGACTTTGTTTTATAACATGTAAGGATAAGGATAAGGATACAACACCCCTATTCCGCCAGTCACAAAGGGCCGAATTCCAGGATGCAGTGACATAGTAAGAGGTAGTTAAATCCAGTATAAACTTTGCTCCCTCGTCCTGCGAATTGCAGGAACAGGTCAAACTGCGCTCAAGGTCAGCTGAACGTGCACAGAGGTGGCGTGGAGACGCTTTTATATTTTACACATCTATTATTTAAAATATCTATAATACCGAAGAAAAATCATCCATTCAATTTTGAAGATTTCGCTATGCTTTTACAACCTGCTTGATGTCAAGATTATTTGGAGTTGCTGCATATCAGCTGTTAAGGTATGTGACTGTTTAATTGTGATGAACTTTGACAGAAGAATATGAAAACGCTTTTGTCCGAACGGATCAATGGTTGGTCACCGTTACTTCATACTGGCTAGAAAAAGATTAGGGTACTGAGAAATAAAAAATACGATCAAGAATCTGGATAAATTATCCAAATATTTTTTTAATAAAAATCGGTAGCTCTGTTCCCAAGTCAACATTTACCAATAAGTATTTGTGTCCACACACACACATGCACACGTCTCGTGTGTGCGCCGTGCACACTGCACAAGAATGCAACGCGTTGTTGACACAACCAACTTCGATATTCCTTTATTTATTACTATAAAAACCCTTTGAGATAAATCTTTACAATTTAATACTCTATTTTCATAGCGTTAAAGTTCATAATGTTTTGTCGCCAAACAATCTTAAGTCGTTTCCAAGTCGAGAATAGTCCAGGTGATTCCAAAGGATTATATCGCTTATTGTAAAGATATTAAAGTATAATTTGTCATTTAAACTGGCCGTTGTATATGTCTTACACGATTGTAGTTCGTAAAGGGTATATTTAAATAAGGATTTATGCGACGTCTGGCTTTTGGCGAAGATTGGAGGATAAGGATGGATTTTGAGATTCGGGATTCGAGATTTCGTGTTTGAGGACAATGGGTCCTGTCCTGCCAGTCGTGAGGGATGACGTGGTTCCCGCCAATTTGGGAGGTTCGGAAGCCGCAGTCGTAAATTTCGGGATGAGCATTAACAGAGCGGCTTTGAATTTTGAGTTTTTACTAAAATTATTATTAGTTTTTGAGTTGAGACTGGAAATTTAAAGTTGTGATGTCTATTCTGTAGGAATGGGAGGTCCAAATTATAAAAATAGTTATGTTAATAAAACTTAGATGAAGCTAAGAAAACTTACTTAGATTAAAACAATATCATTCTTACCTATCGCTATAAATTTATCTTTTAGTTTTTCCCTTTCAGTTATTTCTTTCTTTCATTAAACACGATACGTGCATTAAATCTAAAGAATTCCACATAACTAATCAATCTCACATAACATTTGTAAATAATTGCCAGTAATAATATACCTATCTAACACTGAAATCACTTAAATACTCTCAATAATATTTAATTTGATACAAAAATTGAATGAACTACTTTGAAAGTAGCATTAAAATTAATTAAAGGAAGCAGTTTTGCAAGGACACATTAAAATTGATAAATTATCGTGTAACTTCGCCACTTCGAGGCATAATACCCGCAATTACTTACAGTTTCGAGTTTAACATCCGCGGGCAGGCTCTGTCAGGTCCTGATTGTCATTAACGTGCCTGGTATGTAGACGGACCAGTCTGTAGACAGGGAGTAGGGCGAACAAGCTGTTTGTGTGTTGCCATGAGATTATGAGAATAAAATACAAGCCTAGTAGTCTACTGACGACACAGTAGCTTTTTGAGAAATTACTGTATGATATAAAAAAAAATGTGTGTCCCGAATAGACAAGTGCGTGATCCCGCTCGATTTTAGAGGTGTTTCATTTTTTTATTAGGTACTACCAAAATTAGCGAAGAAAGTGAATGTGATGGTCTAACTTCTGAATATATATGATTTGATTGAATGTTTTTATTTATTACAATTTTCGGAATATAAATATACGAGTATAGAAATGAAAGTCAGGAGCCAATTAAAATTAATTTTTATTTTCTATAGCAAATTATATTTGTTAAGAAATAGATGGAGGACAAAATAATTATTAACTATTGGGCCTGATCAGTGAATAGAACTGAAGTTCCATTAATTAGTTTCCTGTGCGTTAAGGCGATTACTCGCTGCACACTAGCGCCACTTCAAAATTTTATTAATTTCTTTTATTCCTTAGCGAAAATTAAAAAAATACAGATTCTACCACATTAGCTAAAGAATTTTAGTTTAAAGTTATTACAGTTTTTCATTGCACAATGTAGTCCCAGTTGACTAAATCGAAAACTGTGGCCACCAAATTTGTTTTAATCTACGGTGATCACATTGTATTATAGAAAACTACCTAATTATAGAAAACTACCTATAATACTTTCTACTAAAATTCCTTATGTATTGTGGAATATTCTGGTTTTTTTTTTTTAATTTTCGCTAAAAAATAAAAGAAATTAAAAAAAATGTGAGGTGGCCTGTGTACAGGGAGTAATCGTGTTAATGTAAGTTATTAATTTTGTTATATTTGTCTTATGTTTATACTTATTTAACCTCTGTTATCGCACTGGGCAAAGATCTGATGACGACCTCGGTGGCGCAGTGGTAAGGTTCTTGCCACTGAACGGAGAGGTCCCGGGTTCGATCCCCGGTCGGGTCATGACGGAAAATGATCTTTTTCTTAATGGCCCGGCTTTTGAATGTTTATCTATATATGTATTTGTTATAAAATATAGTATCGTTGAGTTAGTATCCCATAACACAAGTCTCGAACTTACTTTGGGGCTAGCTCAATCTGTGTGATTTGTCCTAATATATTTATTTATTTACCTCCTTTATGTAAATTAATGAAATCGTCATTTTTGTTCGCCTTTCTTCAAAAGCAGTCGACCTTTCTCACTTGGACTACTGAAAATGTTATATCATCTTGTTTATTACAACAACCAGTTCTAATAATAAGCATGTCTATTTGTACCTATATTTATAGAAAAACAGGTTATCAAAGTCACAGGTAAAAGTCAATCTACTTATATGAAATCGAAAGTAAAATCGACTCCCAACTATGGAAGCTGTAAAAAACACTTTCATTAAACCTTTCCCACAAGTTATCTTCCCAAAACCCGTCTTGATACTATCACACAAAAAACATAATATTAATTTGGGACGCCCACAAAAAACGACGATAGCCCACCACTAAAAAAATGCTAATGGCCACGGAAAAAAGAAAAAAAAAGATTGATTTAAAAAGAATAATAAAAACCAAAGGGTTTACTTAATACAGGGTGATACATTTTGAATAACATTTATTACCGACTCTTTTTTGTGTAATTACTCATTTAATTTATAAGTGTTTCGTGTCTGTTTATTTTTAAACTTTGATTAAATAAATTTAACAGAAAAAATATTCTAAAACAACTCAAGTTTATCTCGGCCTTATGGATCAAAAATTCGTGTATAAAATAGCGTATGTTTTACAAAAAGAAGAACAATTACCTACCTATGGCATAATGGAATGCTGGTCGTATTGAAAGTTGTAGCTTGTTTTCTATTAATAGAAGCGTACCGTTGAAGCAAAGGCTATTTTTTATTTTTTTTCCAGCCAGCATAAGCATTTTTTATTTTTTTTAAACCGCAACTGGAGTTATCGGTATTCGCGGATCGAGTTTAATGTCACCAATTAGTATTGTACATACTTTGACGGGTTAGATTTTATTTCTGATCTATCGATTAGATCTGCAAAACATTTTAATTGGTGTATTACATACATTTTTTTCATTTATTACACAAAAAGCGAAAGTTTGTATGTTTGGTATTTAGACAATTAGTTGAGCGGATTCTAATGAAATTGTGTTCATTGATCTGCAACATTGATATACATTTACGAATTTCCCGAGGTCATTAAACTAAAATAGTACTATCTTAGTCTAATTAATATCTGCTTTTGTAATAAACAAATACAGTGATATATTTTCTGAACACCCTTTACATAATAGTTGACATATTTAGTGTTAAGTCTACACATCAGAGGTCAGAAATTTTTGGTTTCGATCTCGATATTGTAACTGAAAACAGCGTTTAGCGTGTGGTCCCGCCCTGGACCACTCCATATCCTGTGTATATTGTTATTATTAGCCTTGGACGGCATTACCACGGAGTTTTGATGTAAATTCACAGCTTGATCTTCAAAATCGGCCAGCGTTTGAAAGTAAACCTTAAAATTTTGAGGCTGGGCTTCACGGCCTCACAGCCGAACGCAACATGGATGGAACTCGCGAGGATGAGAGAAAGGTGTACTCAAAAAGCTACACTTATGATATCAAGTAACTACCTTTTGGTACTTAGGTAAATAAGAAAATTCTCAATTTTCTCTATTGACTGTAAACTGTTAAAAATGAACAAGTTATTTTTACAAAAATGTCTTTTCGACACATGCTTTTGTTGTCGTCAGCCAAATCTTATTGCATTCTACACGCTATGCGGGTGCAGTAAAACATTTTCCCTAGGAGTTCCCTAGTCGGGAGCCGATCCTGAGTGCACCATCGCGTTACACGCATCACGTTATCATTATGATACATTGATTCAAACTAAACATATAATAGAATTTCAGCTCAATCGGTCTTACCGGTTATATGCCTGGATAGTTGCAAGATTCCACCCAAACAAACATAGTGGAATGAGGCGTAAGAGTCGCTTCAGTGTCTTGCACTAAGACCACTCAATAATCTTTATTTTATCTTTGTGGTGGTGTAATTGTTAAGACTGTGGATCAAAAGGTCTCAGGTTTGTATCCTACACGTGCCATATGAGTTTGTATACCAATCTGACTCATATATAGTAGTTTTTTCCGGTGAAGAAAAACATCGTGAGGAAGCCTGGACACTGGTGGACAGTTTAGTTCACTAGTGTGTATGTCATTGAATGGCGGTAAGAAGTCTTAAAAAGTCATGTCAGACGCCTTTAGGCGACTTGAATAAAATCTGACACCAGTGTTAGCAATAACACACTCGATATGATGATGATTTCTTTCTGTTTAGTCCAATCCCAGCATTTTGAACGGAGCCCATAACTATATACTTGACGTAACGTCCAAGATTTGTATCATACGGTCAATCAAATGAAAAAAAAACAATACATTTTCATACTCAAATCTTAAAAAAAAAACGTTTTTAAAATCTTATAAAATTCCCACACTACCCCACAAAAGTCTTAGCTATGCGAAAATATATTTTAATGTCTTTTATTATGGTTCAATTTTAATTGCCGTTCAAAGGGTAAATTTATGCCTCGACGAAGAGTTTAGCCATTCGGAAATAGGTTTTAATTAGATCGAATTAAGGTTTAATTTCGGCTGTAGTTGGCAGGGTGAATCTTCGGACGGTCGAGTACGGAGCGCCCGCGGCGCAAACAGGTGCCCGGTCGCATTGCCGGACGCTAGTCTGACTAAACAATCTTGATATTTAGAATTCGATAAAAATAAAGGCTTGTGACATTAGAAAAGGATTAAGAAACATGTATCTGGAGATAAATTAGTATACACACATAAATATAAATAAATATATAAGGACAAATCACACAGATTGAGCTAGCCCCAAAGTAAGTTCGAGACTTATGGGATACTAACTCAACGATACTATATTTTATAACTAATACATATGTAGATAAACATCCAAGACCCGGGTCAATCAGAAAAAGATCATTTTCCACCATGACCCGACCGGGGATCGAACCCGGGACCTCTCGGTTCAGAGGCAAGCAGCAAGCACTTTATGCCAAATACACAAGACAATTTTAAAGTCTTATTTCTTATAGCTGAGGGTCAAGACGATTATCGGGGATGTGTAACTCACACAACAACTTTCTTAATAATATTAAATGGAGTGGTTTGCCATTGCCTTACAAAACATCGATACAAACATTTAGATGATCATTTATCATTTAAAATGTGTCCATTTCACATACTATAGATGACAAATCAACAACTAGTTTGTTGGACAACCGGAATCTGAACGAGATATTAGAAAAATTGCTATAATACATACTTCTCTACTGAACTTTGTTAAGGTTGTGGAATTAACTACCTCCTGCCATGTTTTTCCCCTGAAATATGATACTTTTTTGTTATTTATTCAGGGCCGGCAATGTGCGCGTGCCACCCTTAGTGTTACTGGCGTCCATAGGCTACAGTGACTTACCTTCAGATCGGGCCGCAAGCCTATTTTCTTGAAGTTTTCAGTAGTATAAAAAAATCTTCATTGGAAATGGGTCTCACATCTCTTAACAATCAAAATGAATATCTTTATCCAGACATTATAAGTGGGTTACTTTATAAGTGGTACTCATAATTTTAGTCACAAATGGGACTAAAGCATCAAGATCCCTTGCTCAGTGTTTACATCCCACCTGGTTGCGACGCTGGAAGGGTTAATAAAGAATGTCGGTTTTTGTGACGTATCCGTGCTAGTCGTGTGCATATAATATCATTACTACATTACAGTATTATATTTATTACATTCAAATTCAAATCATTTATTCAGAAATTAGACTTTCACAGGCACTTTTTCTCGTCAATTTTTATATTTATAGTTATTTCTCACAAACTACAAACTACTGGCATTTCGGAACGACCACTGCTGAGAAGAAATGCCGAAAGAAACTCATTTGAACTTTGTGTTAGTCCCTATCATATCAGATCGGCTTACCATTATCGTTTCTTACAATGTTTATTTCTAATAATATATAAAAGTATATAATGTATTATATAAATTAAGGTTCAGTAGGAAACATTACACTTATTAACGGCAGGATATCAATTTGCCATGCTTGGATATTATTATTACGAAGTATGACGTCAATTTGGATAAGGATTTACGAGGTATCAATAATACATAAACTTGTTTTAAAAAAAATATATAGCCTTCGAATTAAGTGCATTTTTTCATGTCGAAAAACATATTTTTAAAATTTCTCCTCTATATTCAGCGCTCAATGGCCCGGCCCTAGTATCCCAAGTGAAAGAAACTCCCATATCTAACCCAAATTTCATTAATATGGACCTAGTGGTTTAGCCGAGAAAATGTGACAGACAGATATCCATATTTCTAATATTAGTATGGACAAATTACTTATAATTATCATAACATACAGGCAAAAATAGCAATAGATCCGTGTTTATACTGAACTAAATGTTGCCCGGGGCTTCGTTCCCGTAGGAATTTTAAGATAAAATATATCCTATAGCAATCTTGGATAATGTACCTTTCTAATGGTGAAAGAATTTTTAAAATCGGTTTGGTAGTTTCGGCGATTACCCGTCTCAAACATACAAAACTCACAAACTATTACGTCTTTATAATAATAGTATAGATTGTGTATTATCATTGTTGAGCTTTTTTATAAGAAAAATAAATCTGATGTCAAATGCAGCTGATTGACCCACCAGCCGCTCAGGAAGTGGGCCAAGGCAGAGACGGGCTTCAGACACTGATCACGGTTAATTTTTATTTCATTTACAAACTTTCCATCATAACTAAATGGTTTCTTCCCAGTCCGTCAGTCCCGGCTCGCTCGCGCGTGTTAAACCATAATAAATTGTAGACCTAAAGCTTCCTCTGGAATCACACTATCTATTGGTAAAAACCGCATTAAAATCAATGCATCAAGTTTTTGAATTTATCGCGGACAGACAGACATATTGCAGCGGCAGTGGACTTTGTTTTATAATATGTCGTACATGCCATTTTCAACTATTTAGTTCGATCGATTTCAGATTTTTATCATCTCATTTATCATTTTCAAAATTTGATCAACAATTTTCGGCAGATCTATTTCTTTAAAACCTAAAAGATTTTTGATATTGATATGATAATAACTTAAGACAGAAGGTCCCTTAAGTAAGGACTAAATATTATAAATTAATCGACTTGGTATCTCACAACTTTTTACGGTAGAAAAACTGAGCTGCGAGACTTGGGTTTTTTACAGCATATTTTTGATGTCATTACATTCTTCTTCTTTCATATTTCGAATGAATTCATGAAAGTTAGATACCGGTTTTTGATAATTTTATGAGGAAATGATATTTTATCCCAATTATAGATTAATGGAGTAGTCAGCATAGAATAGACAATTATTTCGTGCTATGCTTGCCTTAGTTTTTGCTTCATACGACGTCCACGGGAGGATATTATGAAGTAGCCTTATTCTAGGGCGGAACCACACAAAGAATAAACTAGCCTATTTCTCCCTAAATTTCCCCGAGCACTCGCACCGTGAAATAAATCATTGATTGGTTCGTAATTAGTGGAGATCTGATTATCTGCGTCCGTTAGTTGCTAAGGTGACCAAGTATTAAAATTAGACCCGACATTCAGGCAGTATTGACTAGAAGTTTTTTGATCATAAAAAATATATCATAATATAAGTGATAAAATAAATCGAAGGTTATAAAGGTCTTATTTTTAATAAATATTATTTTTTGTTCTTTGTTCCTAAATTTTACATCAAATTGTTTGTAACGCACTGTATTTTTATAGATAGTTTCTGGTGTATGTTCTTCTAATAAAATGACTATTTAGAAGAAATACAATAATTATTGAGACAAGAGTACATTCACGCTCAAGGATACGATGGTGAATCTTGACGTGTTCGTCTTCGGCATCGCTCGGCTCCCAGCGCGGTGGTGGGATCCGATAGCCGCCAATCAACGTATGGATGCTAGTATATATAGGATATGTTTTTGCATTGTTTGTTTTATATAATTAAAAAAATATGTAGAAGGTAAATAATGTGTTATAGATTGCTAAAATAGTCAATCGTTTTGACCAACTTCTAATAAAAGAATACAGAAAATAAATGTATCTTATCTAAGCCCCTAATACCTATACAATTGAAATGTTACCAAGTCTTGGTGGTTGGTGTACTGAAAGGAAAACTATCATGGTCATCCGAACACGGATAAAAGTTGACAATAAAGACATGATTAGCGTGAAGTTTTTCACGAATTGATAACCATTTATTGAGAATCCACCAATGAATCAGCAACTAAGTTATAAACTTAATTAATTCGTCCGCGTTAATTCCGCGCGTCTGCTCATAATATATTATTGCCAATATCTCCGACGACCTCGGTGGCGCAGTGGTAAAGTTCTTGCCACTGAACCGAGAGGTCCCGGGTTCGATCCCCGGTCCCCGGTCGGGTCATGATGGAAAATTATCTTTTTCTGATGACCCGCGTCTTGGATGTTTATCTATATATGTATTTGTTATGAAAATATAGTATCGTTGAGTTAGTATCCCATAACACAAGTCTCGAACTTACTTTGAGGCTAGCTCAATCTGTGTGATTTGTCCTAATGTATTTATTTATATTTATTTATCTCGGGTTCTAAGCAACGTATCGCGATGAAACCTATACCAGATTTTAAGTTAGACCATCCGTTATACAACTGTGAAAACCGCATCCAATTCCATCCAATAACTTTTACGAGATGAGCTATAGATTCGATAAATTCCATCAATATTTGTTACCTAAGCCAATTAATTTGTTACCTAAGTACTGGTTGTATTTTAAGGATCTAACTTATACAGCGTCAAAGTTTTATATGTAATGACATTTCTAAGACTATCAGAATGTTTATCAATATTTAGGTACTAAGAGAGGTTTTGTACAAAAGTGCACCCTGGTCTCAGACGCTCTATGGCTGCGAAAATAACCGGGAAAACGCGCAGTTAAGAGAGGCTAAAAGAGCTTTTGTACATCTTATACGACCCAAACTATAACCTAAATTTCTAGACGCTGCAGGTACTTATCAAAAAAATTAAAAAACATCTCCGAGAAGAACCAAATGTAAAAAATATATAGGTACATTTGATGGAGTGTAGTTTATCTTACAACTGGGAAAACACACTGAAAAAATATCGTGTGCCAAGGAAAATATTCGTAAATGAAAAAACAGCAGACGACCGCCACGCCGCGCCGCGTCGTAGGGCTGCCTCTTAATATACAATTTTTTTAAAATACTTACATCGCTTAAGGATCAACACCGCGTATGTCAGTTTTGACAACTTTTCAGGAGAGAAGAAAAACAATTTTAAAAATTATTCTTTCGCCTTACATAGCTATTAAAACTATATACATTATCGATAGTTGTTTGTTGTGTTTACCTCGAAAGTTAAGCGGTGTTAGTTCACTAATTGTATGAATAAGCACGCTACCAAGCAGGCAAACAGACGTGCGGCCCACCGGAAAATAAATATAAATTGCTAGACGTCGACAAGGATGATATGCTTGCCAATGGTCTGGTCTGACAACTAATAATGCCACAAGTTACGAAGTGAAAGAGAAAATATAGAAAAACGGACTCTTGACTCCAACCATCTTTATTGGAGGAGGCAACTGGAAAGTTCTGATGAAATAATTTTACTTGCATTTAAAAATGCCGTACCTAATTACTTATACCTTTAATATAAAACAGTTCAACATCAAGAAGACTGCAATTCTATTTAACTATTTTTCACATTTCAACTCAGTCAGACTGACACAAGAATGTTTAATTGTCTAGAGACAACCCTGTCTGACGCAAGCTTGTCTAAACTCCGCGAGGCTGTGTCGTTTAATAGATGTTAGCAGCCCTGGATGTTGATAGGGTTGGCATGTGTTTTCTTTCAACAGCGACATCTACGTCACATGAGTATGATACAGAAAAATGCTAAAACTTGCCACAGTGTATAAACTTTGGAAATGGTCATCCTTTAGGTCACTTTATGTTACCGAAAGGGCGAAGTCAACTCCACGGGTCGTATATTTTTACGAAATGAAAACAAGAATCAAATATCAAAATATAATTGTGAGTCCTTAATGTCCTCTAATTTTATGTTATCTTAACTTTTATTTGAAGTATTGGTTATTGACAACCCTATATAGTTGCTGCAGACAGACGAACTCTTTTCATCGATATTATTATGTATCGAGCTAGGTGACCTATTTATTTGCTGATAAAATATGGGAAAAGAATTAAAGGACTTTCGCAGTAGATAGTATTTTATATATGTACAGAACAGATTTTGTACAAAATTTCTTTTCCACGAGAGCGGAGTCATAACGCTGAGATTTTTATGTTTTTCATTGTCGCCGAACTAGTTTGTTTCCTTTACCGGAATCTGAACGAGATATTAGAAAAATTGCTATAATACATACTTCTCTACTGAACTTTGTTAAGGTTGTGGAATTAACTACCTCCTGCCATGTTTTTCCCCTGAAATATGATAATTTTTTGTTATTTATTCAGGGCTGGCAATGTGCGCGTGCCACCCTTAGTGTTACTGGCGTCCATAGGCTACGGTGACTTACCTTCAGATCGGGCCGCAAGCCTATTTTCTTGAAGTTTTCAGTAGTATAAAAAAAATCTTCATTGGAAATGGGTCTCACATCTCTTAATAATCAAAAAGAATATCTTTATCCAGACATTATAAGTGGGTTACTTTATAAGTGGTACTCATAATTTTAGTCACAAATGGGACCAAAGCATCAAGATCCCTTGCTCAGTGTTTACATCCCACCTGGTTGCGACGCTGGAAGGGTTAATAAAGAATGTCGGTTTTTGTGACGTATCCGTGCTAGTCGTGTGCATATAATATCATTACTACATTACAGTATTATATTTATTAAATTCAAATTCAAATCATTTATTCAGAAATTAGACCTTCACAGGCACTTTTTCTCGTCAATTTTTATATTTATAGTTATTTCTCACAAACTACAAACTACTGGCATTTCGGAACGACCACTGCTGAGAAGAAATGCCGAAAGAAACTCATTTGAACTTTGTGTTGGTCCCTATCATATCAGATCGGCTTACCATTATTGTTTCTTACAATGTTTTTTTCTAATAATATATAAAAGTATATAATGTATTATATAAATTAAGGTTCAGTAGGAAACATTACACTTATTAACGACAGGATATCAATTTGCCATGCTTGGATATTATTATTACGAAGTATGACGTCAACATGGATAAGGATTTACGTGGTATCAATAATACATAAATGTGTTTTAAAAAAAATGTATAGCCTTCGAATTAAGTGCATTTTTTCATGTCGAAAAATATATTTTTAAAATTTATCCTCTATTTTCAGTGCTCAATGGCCCTAGTATCCCAAGTGAAAGAAACTCCCATATCTATCCCAAATTTCATCAATATGGACCTAGTGGTTTAGCCGAGAAAATGTGACAGACAGATATCCATATTTCTAATATTAGTATGGACAAATTACTTATAATTATCATAACATACAGGCAAAAATAGCAATAGATCCGTGTTTATACTGAACTAAATGTTGCCTGGGGCTTCGTTCCCGTAGGAATTTTAAGATAAAATATATCCTATAGCAATCTTGGATAATGTACCTTTCTAATGGTGAAAGAATTTTTAAAATCGGTTTGCTAGTTTCGGCGATTACCCGTCTCAAACATACAAAACTCACAAACTATTACGTCTTTATAATAATAGTATAGATTGTGTATTATCATTGTTGAGCTTTTTTATAAGAAAAATAAATCTGATGTCAAATGCAGCTGATTGACCCACCAGCCGCTCAGGAAGTGGGCCAAGGCAGAGACGGGCTTCAGACACTGATCACGGTTAATTTTTATTTCATTTACAAACTTTCCATCATAACTAAATGGTTTCTTCCCAGTCCGTCAGTCCCGGCTCGCTCGCGCGTGTTAAACCATAATAAATTGTAGACCTAAAGCTTCCTCTGGAATCACACTATCTATTGGTAAAAACCGCATTAAAATCAATGCATCAAGTTTTTGAATTTATCGCGGACAGACAGACATATTGCAGCGGCAGTGGACTTTGTTTTATAATATGTCGTACATGCCATTTTCAACTATTTAGTTCGATCGATTTCAGATTTTTATCATCTCATTTATCATTTTCAAAATTTGATCAACAATTTTCGGCAGATCTATTTCTTTAAAACCTAAAAGATTTTTGATATTGATATGATAATAACTTAAGACAGAAGGTCCCTTAAGTAAGGACTAAATATTATAAATTAATCGACTTGTTATCTCACAACTTTTTACGGTAGAAAAACTGAGCTGCGAGACTTGGGTTTTTTACAGCATATTTTTGATGTCATTACATTCTTCTTCTTTCATATTTCGAATGAATTCATGAAAGTTAGATACCGGTTTTTGATAATTTTATGAGGAAATGATATTTTATCCCAATTATAGATTAATGGAGTAGTCAGCATAGAATAGACAATTATTTCGTGCTATGCTTGCCTTAGTTTTTGCTTCATACGACGTCCACGGGAGGATATTATGAAGTAGCCTTATTCTAGGGCGGAACCACACAAAGAATAAACTAGCCTATTTCTCCCTAAATTTCCCCGAGCACTCGCACCGTGAAATAAATCATTGATTGGTTCGTAATTAGTGGAGATCTGATTATCTGCGTCCGTTAGTTGCTAAGGTGACCAAGTATTAAAATTAGACCCGACATTCAGGCAGTATTGACTAGAAGTTTTTTGATCATAAAAAATATATCATAATATTAGTGATAAAATAAATCGAAGGTTATAAAGGTCTTATTTTTAATAAATATTATTTTTTGTTCTTTGTTCTTAAATTTTACATCAAATTGTTTGTAAGGGACTGTATTTTTATAGATAGTTTCTGGTGTAGGTTCTTCTAATAAAATGACTATTTAGAAGAAATACAATAATTATTGAGACAAGACTACATTCACGCTCAAGGATACGAAGGTGAATCATGACGTGTTCGTCTTCGGCATCGCTCGGCTCCCAGCGCGGTGGTGGGATCCGATCGCCGCCAATCAACGTATGGATGCTATTATATATATGATATGTTTTTGCATTGTTTGTTTTATATAATTAAAAAAATATGTATTCAGAAGGTAAATAATGTGTTATAGATTGCTAAAATAGTCAATCGTTTTGACCAACTTCTAATAAAAGAATACAGAAAATAAATTTATCTTATCTAAGCCCCTAGTATCTATACAATTGAAATTTTACCAAGTCTTGGTGGTTGGTGTACTGAAAGGAAAACTATCATGGTCATCCGAACACCGACAAAAGTTGACAATAAAGACATGATTAGCGTGAAGTTTTTCACGAATTGATAACCATTTATTGAGAATCCACCAATGAATCAGCAACTAAGTTATAAACTTAATTAATTCGTCCGCGTTAATTCCGCGCGTCCGCTCATAACATATTATTGCCAATATCTCCGATGACCTCGGTGGCGCAGTGGTAAAGTTCTTGCCACTGAACCGAGAGGTCCCGGGTTCGATCCCCGGTCCCCGGTCGGGTCATGATGGAAAATTATCTTTTTCTGATGACCCGCGTCTTAGATGTTTATCTATATATGTATTTGTTATGAAAATATAGTATCGTTGAGTTAGTATCCCATAACACAAGTCTCGAACTTACTTTGAGGCTAGGTCAATCTGTGTGATTTGTCCAAATGTATTTATTTATATTTATTTATCTCAGGTTCTAAGCAATGTATCGCGATGAAACCTATACCAGATTTTAAGTTAGACCATCCGTTATACAACTGTGAAAACCGCATCCAATTCCATCCAATAACTTTTACGAGATGAGCTATAGATTCGATAAATTCCATCAATAGTTGTTACCTAAGGCCAATTAATTTGTTACCTAAGTACTGGTTGTATTTGAAAGATCTAACTTATACAGCGTCAAAGTTTTATATGTAATGACATTTCTAAGACTATCAGAATGTTTATCAATATTTAGGTACTAAGAGAGGTTTTGTACAAAAGTGCACCCTGGTCTCAGACGCTCTATGGCTGCGAAAATAACCGGGAAAACGCGCAGTTAAGAGAGGCTATAAGAGCTTTTGTACATCTTATACGACCCAAACTATAACCTAAATTTCTAGACGCTGCAGGTACTTATCAAAAAAATTAAAAAACATCTCCGTAAAGAACCAAATGTAAAAAATATATAGGTACATTTGATGGAGTGTAGTTTATCTTACAACTGGGAAAACACACTGAAAAAATATCGTGTGCCAAGGAAAATATTCGTAAATGAAAAAACAGCAGACGACCGCCACGCCGCGCCGCGTCGTAGGGCTGCCTCTTAATATACAATTTTTTTTTAAATACTCACATCGCTTAAGGATCAACACCGCGTATGTCAGTTTTGACAACTTTTCAGGAGAAAAGAAAAACAATTTTAAAAATTATTCTTTCGCCTTACATAGCTATTAATACTATATACATTATCGATAGTTGTTTGTTGTGTTTAGCTCGAAAGTTACGCGGTGTTAGTTCACTAATTGTATGAATAAGCATGCTATCAAGCAGGCAAACAGGCGTGCGGCCCACCGGAAAATAAATATAAATTGCTAGACGTCGACAAGGATGATATGCTTGCCAATGGTCTGGTCTGACAACTAATAATACCACAAGTTACGAAGTGAAAGAGAAAATATAGAAAAACGGACTCTTGACTCCAACGTTCTTTATTGGAGGAGGCAACTGGAAAGTTCTGATGAAAGAATTTTTACTTGCATTTAAAAATGCCATACCTAATTACTTATACCTTTAATATAAAACAGTTCAACATCAAGAAGACTGCAATTCTATTTAACTATTTTTCACATTTCAACTCAGTCAGACTGACGCAAGAATGTTTAATTGTCTAGAGACAACCCTGTCTGACGCAAGCTTGTCTAAACTCCGCGAGGCTGTGTCGTTTAATAGATGTTAGCAGCCCTGGATGTTGATAGGGTTGGCATGTGTTTTCTTTCAACAGCGACATCTACGTCACATGAATATGATATAGAAAAATGCTAAAACTTGCCACAGTGTATACCTTATATAACTTTGGAAATGGTCACCCTTTAGGTCACTTTATGTTACCGGAAGGGCGAAGTCAACTCCACGGGTCGTATATTTTTACGATATGAAAACAAGAATCAAATATCAAAATATAATTGTGAGTCCTTAATGTCCTCAAATTTTATGTTATCTCAACTTTTATTTGAAGTATTGGTTATTGACAACCCTATATAGTTGCTGCAGACAGACGAACTCTTTTCATCGATATTATTATGTATCGAGCTAGGTGACCTATTTATTTGCTGATAAAATAAGGGAAAAGAATTAAAGGACTTTCGCAGTAGATAGTATTTTATGTGTACAGAACAGATTTTGTACAAAATTTCTTTTCCACGAGAGCGGAGTCATAGGAACGATGAGATTTTTATGTTTTTCATTGTCGCCTGAAGATCATGAAAAACTAAAAAAAACACGTTAAATTTGGAAGATTATACTTTAAATATTTTTACTCGCCATTGGCGGATATCAGCCCTCTTTAGGGATAGGTGTTGTTGCCTACCAGCAGGTCTACCATCAACTTTTACAGATTCCAATGCAACTCAGTTCAATTTAGGAACCTAAAATGAATCGCATTCATACAAAAAATTAAGTCGATGGTACGAATTTGCGATGCAGTTCAGTTTAGGTCGTAAAGTGGATCGCGGTAAGAGATGATGGTAAACCCCAGCTCTAAGATCCCTTAATCGCCTCGCACCACATCCTCGGGCATATTTTACCTCATTTTACTCTATTACTACTCTAATTTTAAAATACCCAAAAGGAGATAAAAACGAACCATTAATTTATCTGTTAAAGCTAACCTGTATTTCACTCACCATCATGCGGACGATCAATCAATAGGATAGCTTCTGATCGAACTGAATAAAAAAAGAAACCAATCATATTCACGTTCATTCAGTCTTTGACCAACCGTACCTCGCTTTGCAAACTTGAATTTCGAACGTGTATCCCCAGACATAGGGGGCTAAGGGGTCCCCCCTGCGCATACGCGCTGTTATTCCACGGATACTAAATATTTTCGGAGGGCCTAAAAAAACAAGAGGGCGAATCTGTTTTCATGGCGACGTCTCGCCTCATTTGCGAATGTTATCTTTGTTATGTTTCAACCTAAACGCTATTTATTTAAATCAGTACAGTTCACAGTACATACACCTACGCAAATTCATTGTGACGTCGCCACTAATACCGCAGTACTAGAAGTCTTCGTAGTGTAACTTGACTGCGGTTAGCTGTACGTAAATGTTTTGTTTGAAGTCTGAAACATATGTTTGTCTATTGATAGGTCTGTATCTTGTCGTAACTCATAATGATGGATATAATGAATATCTACTATACAAATACTTATATCTTAGTACTAGCTGTGCCCGCAACTTCGTTTGCGTGCGGTTCGTAATAAACAAAATTTCATTCGCGTGATGCGCGACAAACGGACAAAATAAAGAATCAAAAATTTTCAAAATTGTATATTCATAATATATGTCGTTAACTCCACTCCGGTAAGAATTTCTAAAAAATATTCAATTTTTTAGAAATTCTTACCGGAGTGGAGTTAACGACATATATTACGAATATACAATTTTGAAAATTTTTGACCCTTCGACGTTTTGAAAGTAGGTATGAACCATGAATGAACTAAATCCATGGAATTAAAAGCTACTCCGGTACTTGTACGAAGCAGTTACTAAATCCATGACTAAATCATCCTTCTCCAGCAGATTCTCTCTCTTTTTTCTGGACTGAATAAAGATTTCAATATGACTCGAAATAACTATGTTTAATGTGGTTGTGTCCCTTTGTTTCATACTATTTACAGACCAATAAATTTTTCTGAAATGTAGTTCTTAGAGACAATAGTTGTACACATATATTTTTTGCTAAAATTTCGCAATATAATAGGTACCTATATTCAGTTGAAAATGCTTTGTTTTTATCTTACATCCATATTCTGTGATTGTGACTCTAAAAAGAAACAAAAATAGATAATTTAAAGAACAAAAAAGTATAACGCAAAAACTTAATTTAAATTGTAATTTCACTTATAAAAAAAAGATGATAAAAGTGATAATGAGCGGAAAACCTAGACTTTCTCAGGTTTCATCGATGAAAATTTCGTTAATCGATTTCGCATCGAGCCACGCGCAGTGCGCGTGCGATGTCACGCACGTCTCACCCGAACTCGATGACCACTAGATTCGATGTCGACTCGATTTTTTATCGATTCCGCGCCCGTTTTTTGGCGTTGTCTCAGAGCAATCTAAACTTTTTTCAGCCTCCATTGTTGGCGGCGGCCGACGCAACTTGTTTTTAAATTTGGAACCGTTTGATTCGAATTCCGTTGGTTTGAATTAAAATTCGACCGTTAGTTTCTTTTTTTGTGACAAAAACATTATAGAGAATAAATCAATTTGATAACCAAATTTTCCTGACAAAAATTTTCATTTTGTGAACTCAGAGGCACGTTTTTACACAAAATGTTATCCATAGCGAGCTTTTGATAACATTCCTTTCACAAGCTTATTATTTTTTTAATTCTTTAAAATGATCGTGTTTTTATTTCAACTATCAACCAATACATAGCAAATTACGTGAGCCGCATCGTTTTTTTTACTGAAAATTATCGATTTGACAAAAGATGGAGCATCCAAATTGACGCTACTTTAAAATTGCTTGAAGCACGCAACGATCAGCCCCGGGCGCGCTATAAGCTGTGGCCAGGCATCTCACCTGACGCATATGACGTCACTTTCTTGCATCAGACGATTTTGTTCTCTTCTCATCATGGAATCAGTAGTTACTCCGTACAGCGAAGTACTTACTAAATCCATGCCTCTAAATAAATTTTTGTAAGACTATGGGTGAGTTGCACCTGTTAATTTGGACGTTAACTTTGACATGCGTGCCGCTGACGTTTAGACAAAATGGCGTGCATTTTTCTGGGCAGGTTAAAGTTAACGTCAAAGTTGACTAGTGCAACCTACTATATCTTCAATAAGTTGAAAAGAGTTGAGTAATTAAACTCGAAACGATCAAAAGCTAAGAAGCCCAAGACTTTTGAAAAATTTTATATGCGTTGTTCACAACGTTTTACGCATATTTATAGAATGTTTGATACCAAAACTGTATGACGTGTTAATCCACGTTCCGGAAAGACCAAGTTACAATACAACCGCACATCAACCTACCCAAATTCATTGCAAACTCTCCGCTATTACCGCGTCATAGAGGTCATGCAGGGTGACTTGATGTGCTGTTGACTGTACTTATGTATATAAAACGTTCTTGATTGGCCTGTCTCTTGATTGTCTTTTATAATCTGCGCAGAAAGAGTAGCACGTAACAAATTCGCGCAGACAAAATGTCTCGGAATAACACTAAAAGCGTCTAATGGACGACGAAGCCGATAATCACAGATTTCACGAGTTTCACGGTCCGTTGCCGAGTGCAATAATTGGGTGATAATTGTGCTTGTTACGGATTGGTAACTATTACGTCTTGTGACGTGAGAAGCTGTTAAAATTTATTTATTTCGAACAGAAGTAAATGATTAGTAACATTGTTATTAAGACTATGTTAGTATCTTATATACAGGAGGGTTACTGGTATCTAACGCATAACCTTCCAAAGGCGCATAAGGTACATAGAGACTAACATCTTTTGTTCTACGACTTTTGTCTAAACGTAATAAATACAAAAATTTCCCTTTAGTTTTAATGTCGTTTCTATAAAACGTTAACTCTATGTTCCATTCCGCTACTGTACTGTCTCGTGTTGCTTGGCTATTACATAGAGTTAAGATATGTAGAATCGCAAATTAAATTGTTTTTTTTTTTTCATGTGAAAAAAAAACTACGTATCACGCATAGTCGTAGAATAAAAGTTGCTTGTTTTGATGTACCCAAGTTGTCTTTAAGAGGTTATGCGTTTGACACCAGTAACCCTGTAGTTTGAAACCAGTAACCCTGTGTAATGCAGTGTTTCAGTATGGATCCGTTCAACTGGCCAGCAATAACAGAGAGAACTAAACGTAAGCTTCGAAATAAAGCGAAAATCAAATTTATATTCCAAAACTTTTTTCAAAATTGAATTCCTAAAACCACTAGCATTTCTATTTAAAAATTTCCGTATATCCTTTTGCTTATCGAACCATAAATTTTCCACTATAGAAAACAAATTTTTCTTTATAAAAAACCCTTCAAAATCCGTATTAATTACGTTTGCTGGTGAACCCTGGCCCGCTACCAGAGCGCTGTGATTGAAGGCACTTAACATTCGAGATCTACACGGCTTCCGACAGTTGGAGCGTGACTTTAGAAGGAATGTTAACCAGGAATAACTATACTATATCTACTTGTATCAATTGATATTTACACTGATGGTCTATCAGTTAGTTCTACAGAATGCTTATCCTTACTTATTATACCAGTCCTCTGCCACGTCTGCCTGTTCGCGATAAACTCAAAAATTGCTGCAACATCATGTCCACGCTTTCACATCCTTACATATTATAAAACAAAGTTCACTGCCGCGTCTGTCTGTCTGTCTGTTGTACGCGGTAAACTCAAAAACTATTGCACGGATTTTCTTGCGGTTTTCACCAACGGATAGTGTGATTCCCGAGGAAGCTTTAGGTGGTAATTGATCATGTTTTTACACGAGCGAAGCCGAGAAGGGACGCTAATTTATTGTATAAGTTTTTTGTCTTATTTAGTTTAGTCGGATAAATATAGGACCAATACGACACTATGGCATATCTGTAACGTCGTACAATTCTTTCAGTTGGCAGAAGTGGTGGTGGTGATTAATGTATATATGAGCCCGCCTGTGGATCGAAAGGTCTCAGGTTCGTATCCTACTCGTGCCATACGTTTGTATACCAATCTGACTCATATATAGTAGTTTTCATAGACCACCACTTGCTTGAAAACATCGTGAGGAAACCTGCACACTGGTGGACAGTTTAGTTCACTAGTGTGTCTAATGTAGTCGCACGACTACCTGCCACTAGATGGCGGTAAGTAGTGGTAAAAGTCATGTCAGATGGCGGCTTGAATAAGATCTGACACCAGTGTTAGTATTAACACGATATGATGATGAGTTTGCAGGTAGTGTAACAACAAACAAGGCAGGTATAATTGTGTCATGGTTTGGAGAGAGACACCATATTGAAAGCCGGTCAGCTGTAGCCCTACCTGAACAAGTTTTCTTGAGGTATTCTTGTTTTGAGCGCACCCGTCGAAGCGCACCGAAATTGTTCTAAAAATATTAAAATTTCATTTTTCGAAGCGCTTACCTACGTTTTAATATAGGGAAGATTATGAAGTTAACGTACAAAGTGCGCGTGTTCGACGAATACCTACCTCGTTTTCTTTGCTTCGGTATTTGGTTGTGCCTGGAGCTTAATAAAGAAGTAGTATCGCTAACACTGGATAACATGCTTACCGTCAAAGCTACCGGTAAATACCTAAATGCATTTCATATTAGACGTAACTCGGGTCGTGATCGACGCATCGAATTCTCGCTACTTTAGCATTCCGAATATCTAATCGATTGTTTCATCTCGATTGCGTACTCGGGAACTCGTATTAGCGCCACAGAAAAAAATTGACGATGAAAGTAGCGTGAGAATTGGCAAAATATTTTTTTTTAATTCTTATTACTGCTTATTGGCATGAGTTGTGTGAACTAAAAATAGAAAAATAAGATTTGAGAAACTCACCTCAAATATACCGTTGATAAATCTATGGGCATGAAAAAATTCTGTCTCTATTAGGAATACACATTTAAAAAATATTGTTAAACTATATACGCTTTTACACTACAGTAACAATTCAAAAAGGTTTACCTACACGTATAGGTTTTGTCGTTGGCAAAAAACCCATAAACTCTCAAAGTGTAGGCCAGTGGTTCTCAACCAACATGTTCTCAACCAATTTACCCATCTATCCACACATGTATGTGCAGAAATTAACGAATATTGGTTAAGCAGGTAAAGCTTGAAATGGTAACAAACTTACTTTCGCATTTATAAAATTAGTTAGGATTTATAATTTGGAAAATATGTTCATACTAGCTGCGTCCCGGGGCTTCACTCACGTGGGAATTTCGGGATAAAAAGTATCCTATGTGTTAATCCAGGTTGTTTGCTACCCGTGTACCAAATTTCATAATAATCGGTCCAGTAGATAATGCGTGAATAGGTAACAAATAAACAAACTTACATTCGCATTTATTATATTAGTTGGGATATACAATTTTTTTTTATGGAATATTAAACTTTGGGGACCATTCTCCAGCTGTTACTATTTTTGCGAATTCCAAAGCTAGGGTCCTTTAAACTGTGTTATACGTATGCATTACTCAAACGTAGGTGGGTTTTACTACGGATATACCATATTAAATGATACAATTACGAAGATTATCAAAAATATGCAAGAGATGCACTCAATACATTTAATGTCAATACATTTTCTACAATTGCACAATAATTACGACGCCTTATATACAAAAGCAAAACATTCGATTTATAACTCTAGAATAACTGTACACAATGTCTAATGACACCAATAATCGAGGTAAACAAGGGCAAGATAACTTTTTTCATCTCGCATCATCTAATCTTTTGACAACCACCTTCCCTCCAAAAATCAGAATCTAATTCTTTTCGATTGGTTGTTTCAGAGAACACGTCAGTCTGTGATTGGTCAGTGTCATTGTGATAGTTTGTATTGCTATTATTTTAAATGTAATTACTACTTAATTTTATTGGAGTTGCCAGTATAATTATTTAAAATACTAACAAAAATAAGAAATCACGACACTATGTTCAGTGGCATGTAACGTAACAAATAATAATAACTCTTAATAGATTAACAAAAAAAAAACAGTTTTAATAGCCCTCATCATATGTGTGTTGATATCAGAAATAACCTTCCTTCTGTATGTATATGAATACACGATAAGATATTATGTACAGTCTGCCACAGAGAAATCTGACTCCCCGCGATTTGAACACCATCTCTTAGGGGGTCAGATTTATCTGTGGCAGACTGTACCAGACCAACTGGTCGGTTTGGTTGGTGGGTATACTCAATGGTAACATTACTTCTTACCTTATTTATGGCAATCAACTTCATTTTTTTTTTAATCCCCGACCCAAAAAAGAGGGGCATTATAAGTTTGACCGCTAAGTGTGTCTATGTGTCTGTCTGTCTGTGTACGTGGCACCGTAGCTCATCAACGGGTGAACCGATTTTAATGTTTTTTTATTTATTCGATAGCAAATTTTTATGCGGTGGTTCTTAGTATATGTTTGATCCAAATCGGTTCAGCCGTTCAAAAGTTGTAGCGCAATGAATATTGAAAGTCGAGGGGATTTTTAATTTCTCTAACATATAAACTTATTATTGTTTGACGTAGGAACCTTTTCAGTCCGAGAGTGGAGATTTTTTTTTAATTAAAATCAGGTAATTAAGTCTGGGTAACGATGCTTCATGCTTTTATTGCTCGGAGTTAGTGTAACATGACTGGGGAATTCCGTGTGTGCGATCATACTATGCAAGACGTCACAATCTGACAATAGAGATCTATTAGTAATAGTACAAATAGATATTTGTACTAAAAGACAGCGAAAATAACTAAAATAAACTATATAAAGCAAATTAAATTTGCATTTTTTGCCAAAAATGTCGGATGCATTCTCACGTTGAAAAGCGTTATGTCTATTAGTAAACATTTGATGCAAAAAATCATTTGAAATTTATGATGACAACATATGTCTAATTCATTTATTAGTAATTTGGAAACATATGGCAGTAATACATACATTACACTTACAACGAACCCACACAATGGGTGATGTTAAATTAAACTATCGAAAATAATGTTTTCTTTAAACAAGGAACTCAACAAAAGCTGTGGTTAAACAATGATCGTAAAATGACTATAAATCATGTACCGTTGACATTTATTGGGATTATTATTGGCCTTGGAATGATTTCATTTACTACTTCCACCATTAAACAGTTCAAACCTGTATAATTACATATTGTATATAACCTAGGCTGGTAATTATTTTTACAAGCTTTCATTTAACTTGCAATGTAACTATGTCTCGGGTGGAATCTTGCAACTCGATTGAGCTGAAATTTTGTACATATGTTTAGTTTGGATGATGATACATAAAATACCGCCTTTTTTTTTACAAATAAAAAGGCGGTATTTTATGACATTGACAGATTGACAGCTGTCGTTAGACAGATGACAATGCGTTAGTATAATAAGCATAATCTGTTGATGCATCTAAGAACAGCTCCAGACTTGGGAACTCTTCAACGGTTTCTTGCACGAATGATCTTTTTTTCACACATTAAAAGGATTAAGATCACAACAACAATACAAGCTTGTGTCAAAAATGAAAATTTTGTAAAGAAATATTGTATAATATTAAATCTGACAAGAAAAAATAACTATAGTTCTTAGAAAATGCCAGTTGAGATATTCTCCAGCAGATGGCGATTAAGGAAACGGGCGCTAAACAGGAGATTCATTCTCGTAGACGATAGGCTAACAACCACTGCGCCGCATCGCCGCGACTTCGCCATACAGCTAAACGTAACCTTCTCTAGTTTCTTTGTAGTTGCAACTCTTGGCTCTGTCCACCCCGTTAGGAGTTAAGTAACAGTATAAAAAGGGTACCTCTCTGTAGCATTTGGTCAAAATCTATTATATTGTGCTTGAATAAAAAAGGTATGGACCTTAATGAAATAATATATTTGTTAATTATGTTGTAGGTGTAATGTTATAATTCAGTCCTTGGTCAATACATACAGAACAATGAACTTAACTTGTTTGTGGGCAATACATATATAAATAAAAACATTATATTAATTGTAGCGCTGATTTTATTCAAGTCGACTAAAAGCATCTGATATAACTTTTACTTAAGCCTTATTTTTTTGTGTATCATGTTAGTAACTTAAAACTAAACTATTTATTTTATATAATTAGTATGCAAACAATATGTATGTACCTAGCTTAAAATGTATTTAATGTTGCTCTTGCATAAAGCTGTCCTTTCACTATGTCACTGTGGTAGTCGTACTAGAAATGCGAACTGGATCTTTTTGCGTTATTATGACTTTTTGCTATAGTTTATATATAATTGGAGGGCAATAACTCGTCTGCGTGTCTGTGCGTCAAGGCTGTATTCGTAAAAGTGATCGTGGATTTTGCGTGTGTGGATAGGGAAGTTGATTTAACTTTTATTTTTATTTCATCTCAAACTAGCTGTTTGCTCTAATAACGGTAGAAAGCAATGTGTTTTTCACACAAACTTTCATCCCCTATTCTGTAATGGGTGTAAATACTTAGAGGTTGATTGTTTTTAAACAATATCACTTATTTAAATGGATTTGTTATACATGTCATACATACTTTTTAACTTAATTTTGAAAATAATTATGAGATGAAAAAATTCTGGAATCGAGCGGGAATTGAACCCGCGCCCCTGTCTTTCCGGGACAGTGCTCTTGACCACTGAGCTATCGAGACCACGCCAGTTCGGCTGAATATCTCTTATGACAATACGTCTTTAACTATCTATTCTGAATTTCTTCAAAAGTGGTACAGCTATTTAGCCTTGACTTTCGTATGTATAATTAATGCACTAATTTTTTGTAGGTAATTATGGACTAATTTTTTTTACTTCGATATTAGGTACAAAACTTATTTTTTACCATGACTAGTACTTGTAATAAAACAGTTATGTAATTATTTCCCTAAAAATACCCAATCCACAAAAGTCCAAACTTTGCATAGAATTTATTTATATTTAATTTCAATTCTGGAGAGGCGGGAAGCGAATCCCGTCCTTCCGAGTTGGCAGCCCGCTCCCGGCGCCCGTGCCAAGCCAACTGCCGGCCAAACGTCAAGATTTATGGTGATGTCCCGACTCTACGCCTTGAACGCGTTTTTATTTATGGCCGGATCGAATACGAATTTATTTGTTAATGCTGAATTAGGTAGCTATTTATACTCTGTCTCCTTCATCTTCCCCGGTTTCTTACTTAGTCGTTAAGCGTCGGAGCTTAGGATCCGCTTTACCCCTTGTCAGAACGATGGCACTTGCTCGCAAATCATCTTTCACGACATTTCGTATGATAGCCCAACTTACTGATACTTAAGTATAGAAGCCTTATAATATACCTATCAAACATTAATATAAAAAAATAATATGAAAACCCCTAAAATACTTTAGAAATTATCATTATCAATTCTGGATACGACCATAATAACCAAAACTAAAAACCAAAGTTTAACTAACTGACATACAGCGTTTCGTTTTGTTTTGGACAGAACAAGATTGAAGAATATATATCTATGTTTTTGGCCACCAGCAAATCTTTCCTCGATTCTTTTTTTTTTAAATATAATTGACTTCCGATCTACGATTCGCGATCGCGTGGAAAGCTGCCAGTCCATCTCAAGATTTTCATAACAGGTGTCCTTACAAGCTAAATTCAAACATACACCTTTCCTATAAAGTTCATTTTTCATTGTAGTTTCTTAGAGTTCTAACTAGCCTGAAAACTGATGATATCTTCCTGATATTCAAAAATCAATCGTAGATACGAAAACATAGGGTATGTTTTACATTGCCGGATGTTATTGTAAGTGGTTTTAGTTTTTTTTAAACGGAGAATGCTTCCGTTAATAGAATTTTAATGAAGTAATGTCAGGGAGAGGTTGTGCATGTCATGCTCATCTCGTCGACGTGTATGGTTCTATTGGTCAGCCAGTACGGTCCACAGAATAACTAGAGCAAATTTTATAACATATATCAACTTCATATTATTAGCGTTTCGATGGCAACACCAAATTGTTGACAGAGAGAGAGATGGTAACCCAGAAATTAGCCACCCTAATCGCGTTGTCGGTGGCTGCGTGCATTTGTTTGGACACACAGGGCATGTAGTCAAATGGGCCATTGTTTGCAACACACCATACAAACAGCCGCCATAGATCATCCATCTGGACTTATATCATGAACATAAAAAGAAAAAAAATTTTTTTTTATCAAGATATTTGTCGACACTGGAATGTTTGACACAGAATTTG
This sequence comes from Plodia interpunctella, assembly GCF_027563975.2. Classification (NCBI taxonomy): domain Eukaryota; kingdom Metazoa; phylum Arthropoda; class Insecta; order Lepidoptera; family Pyralidae; genus Plodia; species Plodia interpunctella. Next base: position 9,709,656 of record NC_071303.1, read on the forward strand.
AGCTCAGAAAATCTATATATTCAAGGTCCCTATTTATACAAAATGAAGTGTGTGTGTTTGCTGGATAATACGGGCAAATGATACTTGATTACTAGCAGACAACACGAAAGTGAATCGTTGAAAAGGTGGTTGAAGAAACAAAAGTCCCAGGTTCGCATCCTACATGTACTATAAGGAAAACATCCTGTGGAAGCCTGTACGTTGATTAACTATTAGATACGGTTCCTAACATTCGCCTTTAGACATATTGAATACAATCTAACACTAACAGGTACAAACTTCATAAAAACTTATATAAGAAGAATTTTGTCTCTCCTTTGACTGTATTCTCGACTATATATTAGGGTGAGATGTCTTGAAGCCAAAAAATTCGCCTGACTGCGCTTGCCAGACGTCAACCCTCTTTAGCATAAGAGGAGGAACATTAAAAAGGAAATAAATGTGGCGTGTGGTTCCGCCCTACAATAGGACCACTCCATATCCTCCCGTAGATATCGTACGAGGCGACACATCCTACAACAAGAGCATTCCTAAGTTCGGTTGACGTCAAACAGGCGGCCGGTAGTAAAATCACAGTCGAATCTTAAAAATTTTTTAATTTTTTAATACGCTGACCGCAACCGAGACGACATCTCGAGACGAAAGAGCAAGATTAAAAACGAAATAAAATTTGTTATAGTTTTCTGCTAACGGTACATAGATGTGAGTGGGCATCTATATTTGCCGAATGTATTCCATCTTCCATCAAAGTGAAGATAATTACTTGGTACAGTTAGCAGCGATAGCATCGGCTGTTTAACAACTTTATTATAGAACCTTTGTGATAAAGAATTGATTGAATTTGCGCGGGAAATTGGAGATGACCGCTGTTTGAGTGGAATTTTACAACATCATCGATTTGATGTATGTGTTGACGCACTTTCAGAGAAACTAGCGGCTCGCCCCGGCTTTCATCTATCTCTGTACTAAATTTCATCAAAATTGGTCCTTAGTAGTTTTATAGTTTATTAATTACAAAGAAACAAAAAAGTATCCTTAATTCGCTATTGGTCTATTCCTTGGCCTTAGAACAGGTCTACACCATATCGTCTAGTAGATATCGTACGAGGCGATTAAGGGAAACATAGTCTTGGCAGCTGATAGACAACAATAGCATCTCTAAAACGAGAGAGGGGGGTGAATCTAAGTTCTTGAAATTTTCGCAAAAATTAATGATTTTATTTTACAAATAGTAGGCAAAATTCTAATATGACATTTGCATTTACAATATAGAATTATGTATGCACTAATAGTTATAGCGTGGTTACAAACAAATAGGCTAATCTCGTGTAATGTTTGTCTCACCGCAGGCTATTGACATTGCTCTGGTTTCTTCATCAGCCGAGAACAACGGTGTCGCGGTTGCATGCCATCAATCGTGTTTGGATATTTGGTTAGTTTAGGGTTGCCATCGATCACGATTTTTCCGGCACTCTATATATTTGTATGTCATTGACAGTCTCGATTTCTATGCCATTGTCCCTCGTGCCAACGGCCTATTAATTTATCCCGATTTTTATTATAAACTAATCGAGTCACTGACACACTGTTATCGAGGAAATGGTCGCGAGCCCCGTGTAGATGGCGGCAAACAACTTGAGCATTCGCAGAAGTCTGGTTCTGCTATTTTGAACTCTATTCCAAGGAAATAAAAATGCGCAAACGTCCACTGCGCAAACTATACAGGATCGTACTTGTATTGGTTGTAATTATATCTCAAACTATATTCAATCTGGAAATGTTGATAGTGTCGTGCGTATTTGGACTGAGTACGTTTCACGGCGATCTGTTCGATTAGTTATTTCTCTTCATATAGTTTTTTCTTTCTTTCTAGTGTTTAATATATGACAATCGTTGAAAAATTCACTCAATTTCTCGGAAAGAATATAATTATTATGTAGTCATTGCGTATAGTAAATTGTGCCAGGCAGGTCTTTACGCTAGGCCGTCTCTGCCGTGCATCCAGGAGACCTGCAGGCCACCCATTCCAAAAGGATTCCAATGCAACTCAGTTCGATTTAGGAACCTAAAGTTCATACTAAAAATTAAGTCGATGGTTTACCACTCGCATTTGTCTATTACTGGTAAAATTATACCAGTAATATATATATATATATATATATATATTGATGTGACAAGGGTCAGTGTTGTTGATATCTCGCTGCATTGCTATCTCAGTTCAGATGAAATATATAATATTAGGTCCTTGCATATGAAAAATAAACTAACTTGGACGTGGTATGCGATGGATCCGCTTCCACAATAGCCTTTAATTAATTCTTCATTATCAACTAGAGTCTCCGGCCGTCCACGGGGCTTGTTCTGCAGGTCGAAATTTCCAGAACGAAAACGTTGGAACCATAAACGCACTGTGTTTTCTTTTGCGACACGACCGCCATACACATCATTAACCCTTCGAGCCGTTTCCGCAGCACCGGTGCCACGGTGGAACTCGTACTCGTAAATAACGCGATATTTCAAGTTTTCCATTTTGTAAACTGAGTGACGCAAACAAAAAATCCAAAAAAAAAAAATGAATGACGGTTCACGAAACACAAATACATGTGTAAATATAGCTGTATAAATTTGAATTTGGAATTCCTAACCAAAGAGGAGAAATTTGCGATTGAAGTGGCCAGTACAACAAAACGCCAATTGCATGTGTAAGGACCTAATATTATATTTAGATATTTATTCATATTGGGCACAAAGATTCAGGGCATTGACCTAACTTCCGTTTGGTTTTTACAACCTTCTTTCACGTGTCTGTATGAACGTAATCTTGTAAATTTCCTTCCATCGTTGGAAGACCTGGATTAGTGAAGAGACCGAGATGTGGAGATCACTTGAGGAGGGCGGGAACACAACAATCAATCAATCAATGTAAAGTAATAAAATTTATTGTAAAAGAGTGATTTCCTTTTCCATCAATAAATGTATATGCCAAAATCTTTTCGAAAACTATTGATAATGCTCGTTACCACTATTTTCTCTATTTTGGTTCTCTGGAAAAGGATCACTCCAAAACATATAATGCAATAAAGACTTCAAGAGCTTTTCCAAAGACGGTTGAGGCGACCGGTCATACTATCAGAGACGTTTCTGCAAAATGTTATTAATCAGATTTATTTTTCACGTAAACATAGGGCTTCATCACATCTATAAATGGAAACACGTGGAGATTGGAGAAAGCTAACGTTCTGACTAGTAATACTTTTATTTTATAAACGTGAGCTGTCGTCACGGGGGTGACGAGGGGTGTCCCATCCGTCGCTCGCCCGCTACAGGTGGTGCTTGACCTTAATTAGCTCTCCCCGGGATGCTGCTTCTAGATTGACGTTGCAGATTCTTTAAACTTGAAAAAGGTTTACGATTCGCCTTATACTTTTTCTATCAAGCATGCACGCTCTAGTGGTTTGCATATTTTTATAGTATTACAAGATGTTTCCCGGGATTTTGCTCCTGTCGGAATTTTGAGATAAAATATAGCCTATAGCAACATACCTAACAAACTTTTACCTCTTTATAATAATAGTATAGATTTATATTACGTTTTTATGTTACTCGTATCTACACTCACTCTGTTTGTGTGACTTAACAATAAAATAAATATCATTTCGAATTAAAATTTCGAATTAAATTTTTTGTATATACATATAACTGTCTTTAATTAAAAAGAGGTTTGTATGTATGTCAAAACCTTTTCGAGGCTTTGTTTTAACCGAGATAATTCTAGTAATTTCTTCTGAAAATAAAACATACCTATATGTTATCGTGTAGTAATTTCTGTGTATATTGGAGTAGGATTTTGGAGTGTGTGAATTTAGGAATTTGTTTTATGAAATAATGAACTTTGAAAGCAATATTATATTAATCCCGTTATTAATTCTTGTGAATCCTCAGAAGACAGTGATTTATCACATACGGATATTATATAAATACACAATAACACCTCTTACGGACTTTCGCTAAAAACTGTATCGTTTGCATCTGCGTCCGTTCTCTGATTTATCATTTCCCGCTAAAATGCTACAAATCGTGATTTCTGATTGGCCAGCTGGTCTTATTCTTGTTTTTGATTGGTCGAGACAAGCGGCGCCTGCGTGCACGGAACCACAGATTACACGAGTTCGCGAGACTTATAATAGAATGGAGATTTCGCTAAAAATATCTTGATGTACGTTTTCCTTCGAATTTGCAAATTATAAGGGTTGTCTGTTGGGTTGTCATAAATATCTATTTGCTGTCATATTTGAGCCTAAACTGCTTCATCGTATCTTACGCAATCCATTGATCTCATTCTGTCATTCTCCATAGCATAGCATTGTATTGTCAAAAAGTTTGTGCATTTACCCTCTTTATAGAATAAATAAATAAATAAATATATTAGGACAAATCACGCAGATTGAGCTAGCCCCAAAGTACCCACTAGACTTGTGTTATGGGATACTACCTCAACGATACTATATTTTCGACCCGAGCAAATCAGAAATAGATCATTTTCCATCATGACCCGACCGGGGATCGAATGGGACCTCTCGGTTCAGTGGCAAGCACTTTACCACTGCGCCACCGAGGTCGTCAAAATATATATCTTTTTATAGAAGTTAATTTGAAGTTATTATTTATTTAAAACTTCATTGCATTGAATTATAAAAAAATATGTACTTAACACCACATCGCACTCTCTACCAGTCAGCTATAACACCAAAAAATAGCATTGTGGTACGATAAATTACTAATTTATGACGAGACCTCCATTTTGCAACTAAGCTCACAGCTTCAACGGCTAAATTAATTTTACTATTATGCACACATTGCACAGTCGACGTAGTATTTTCTGATACTTATCTAATTATGGGCTTTTATATACAACTCCGCAAACATAGTCTCGGTTATTTATGGTCGGGTTGAACAAACCATTGGCTGAAGTGATTTACTTAGTAGCTTTGATCACTATATATCTACTAAGCTCGAGTGAGTCTCTCGAACTGTCTCAAGTAGCGATACATAAGATAAATATTTCTTATTTATAAAATACACTACATATACATTTTTATAATAATAAAAAGGGCGAGTGAGCAAATCTGCACACTGATTGATTGTTAACTTGTGAAATTAAGAAGACAACGGCAAACCACGCCATTAATAGTGCCAAAAAAGTTGTTGTGTATGTTTCATTCCACATAAGAACCACAACAACCTAACAGCCATGAGGAAATCTATGAAGAAAATAATTCCCCTGCTGATTTTATCTGGTATGTAGCATATTAATCATGATAACAATGTCGAACGTCCCACCGACGTGGCGCTACTGTCACCGAAACTAACGACGTGGCCTATCTGTCATTGATAGTTCCTCATATTGCCACACGACATTTTTCCTACGGTCTCTATGACATTTAAGAAACGAACTTTTATTTTTTGGTGGAAGGTGGTAAGTCACCTTCAAGGTTATGATTGATACTGACAAAAATAAGTTTTAAGCATTTTTTTTTTATTTTGTTTATATTACATTAGTTGCTTGTCAATATTCTTATTGAAAAGACTTGATTTTTCCCGTATCTCAAATCTGTTGAGATCACGGGAAACTTAATTTTCTTCGTGGATACACTAGTTTCGCCTCGATATTGCTTATATCAAGTGCTGTTGATTCTATGATAAATAAAATTTAAAAAAATACTTCCCTCAGGAATATGTAGCACCTACCCTATGGGCTATTGTGCTTTCTATTCATCCTTAAATATCAAGAATACGCTTGTAAACAGAAACTTATGCTTCAAATTTAATAAAAATTCGTTAAAAATTTCGTAGGTGTTGCGAGCATATCCACATAATCCCCATAATCGTTTTCCTCATGGCTGAGGGTCGTGGTCATTACGTGCAATGAAACACACACAACAACTTTCTTGCCATTATTAATGGAGTGGTTTGCCATTGCCTTCTCCATTTCACACAGAAGTTAATAAGAATCAACCAGTGTGCAGATTTCCTCACGATGTTTTCCTTCACCGGAAGCAAGTGGTGGTCGATGAAAACTACTATACATGAGTCAGATTGGTATACAAACTCATGTGGCACGAGTAGGATTCGAACCTGGGACCTTTCTATCCACAGGCGGACGTCTTAACCATTACACCACCACCGCTTTGTATTAAGTACATATAAATAAACAGAAGGTGTACTCATGTCTTAAGTACAGTCAACAGCAATTCACAATTTCTAAATTCATTGCAATCTGGCCCCTATCGGCATAAAGACCCATGCGTCAACTGGACGGACATGCAGTACATTGTACATTGTTACATATAACAAAATGGCAAAGTTTATTCCGGACGCCTAGTACATTGTCTGATATTGTTTTATTTGTTTTTACTTTCAACTTGAAGACGAGAGGAGGAAAACACAATGCAGTATAGTGCTCTAATTTTTTGGCCACGGCAGCTAAAAATAGCCTCTAACGTTATAATAGAAGTTGTTTACCTTTTAGATTTTGTTTTATTTTTATTTATTCCAGTATTCAATTTTAAATTGTGTTATTCTAATTATGTTTTTAGAATATAAAACAATATATTTATTTGCTCCTGGCGCGTAGACTGAACTATCATATATACCTATTCCAAAAAATTGGCTCATTTGTTTTGAAAAAAAAAAAATTGATTTTGCTGAGTCAGAAATCACGTATGTAAATAATGAAAGTGACAAATTAAAGTGACATTTATTCATCGTGTTTGATAATTTAAATACCTTCCTATATTTTATTTTATATCCAGTCAAATAGCCAATTAATATTTCGATTAAAGAATCATTGAAAAAACAATAAAAATTTAAAACACACTTCATTCGATAATTGAACGACTACTGGCCACAAATAACTCTTACTTATCTCAAGAAAAAAGGTTTTACGACCGCGCTGGTTGTTAGAGACGGCGTTATACTCGTAACAAACCATTTACATTCAGCGTAATGGCTATAAAGTTATTCAAAGCTACTATTCAAGTGCGCTAATGAATTCGTAACACTTCGTCATCTATCTAATAAATTATCTGCAGTACATAAATAATGAACCGATCGTAACAAAAAAGTAAAATAGTAAAAAGTTGAAACTGGCCATCGAGAAACACCGTTACGTCCCAAACGACTTTTTAGGCGTTCCTTATTCGAAGATTCGTTCTGCTACAGTTCTATTTTATGAAGAAAAAAAAAACTTGACGCGTTTTCTTTTAGCGCTCTTTTGAATTTCGATAGACACCGATGTTTGTGCAACCTTCGCCATCTTTGTTTTAACTTTTTTAATTTCAACGACATTGACTGACAGTTTTATGAGGTGTTAAAGGCGTGTCAAAATCGTTGATTTTATCATTGTTACATGATGTTCACACGAGTTAATGCACTTTTTGCAATACACTATCCCGAGGTCGGAAGAAAGTATCGTTATACGTCTTGTTCTGTTTATTGAGATATCAATCATGTTACTTTTAAAGCAGAAACTATTTATAATATAATGGGGAAGTGATGGATACGTGTTTCGTCTGTGTTCCTATCTGAAATAAATGGATTGCTTACTTGCTTTGTCTCAATATCATCTTATTAGAATAGGTAGTGTAAAATAGATTACAATATAAACAAAATTACTATGTATCATGTTACTTTAATCTGATCCAACCTTTTTGATAAGTTTCCATGAATGTATGAATGTATTTTAATGATTGACAAACAATTTCCATAAACTTAAAATATAAAAAGCCCAAATTGGCACTCAAATATCCACTATTACAACTGCATGTCCGTGCATTGTCTTCTTGCCGTGGGAATAGCGATGAGCTGCCAATAAATCTGAACAGTTTGATGTGCTGTTGACTGTACGCAGTAAGACAGTGTGGTGAAGAAGAATTGTCTACTTGTATGGTGTGGTTATTGGCGCTGAGCCAGGAACGACTGACGAATTCTTACTTACGATGTATTTATAATATTTAACTCGATTGCCAATAGGGGTTGTGTCGCGATTATCTTATCCGTACTTCCATATTAATATTATAATGAAAAAATATTGGTATTTTTGTTTCTTTATTTGTAATCAATAAACTCACAGTTGGAGCATTGGCTTTCCTTATGGAGGATCTTCTTATCCCTAAGGAAACGACGCCCATGAGCCACGCAGCATAATGCGGATTTTTATGTTAAAATGTCACTGAGGTCAATAAAATACACAATACACACATTTAACTGGCATTCACGTCAATAAAATGGAAAAATGCTTCGAATTCAAATTCAAATCATTTATTCAAAAATTAAACCGCCACAGGCACTTTTTCACGTCAATTTTTATATTAAATAGTTTTTTCTCACAAGCTACAATCGATACACCCATAAGACAAAAATCACGACGCGGTCCTAAAACTCCATGCGACAAATCATAATGTATAAGAGGCGCTAAGTGCGGTTTAGGGTGACCAAGCCTCGGGGTAATTCCCGGAATAGTTCGCGGAAAATTCCCAAATGTCGCCGGAACATAGTTCGTTGTGGAGTTTAAATCAGGTATCCGAAACGCGCGGACAAAATTGTAAACCTTTATGAAAAATCACTGTACGTATATAAACTCAATTTCATAATTTTCAACATATTGAAGCAGATCACTATCACTACATAGTATAAAACAAAGTCGCTTTCTCTGTTCCTATATCCCTATGTATGCTTAAATATTTAAAACTACGCAACGGATTTTGATGCGAGTTTTATTTATATATAATTTGATTCCTGATGAAGGTTTAGGGGTATAATTTATTAAGGTTATATCTGAGCGAAGCAGGGACGGGCCGCTAGTTAATAATATAACGAAAAGCCTTGTCTGCCTTCCTTTTCTTACTAGCCTTTTGAAGCGGTGGTGTGGCATGTGGATCTGGTCTTAGGTTCGAATCCTACTCGTTCCACATGAGTTTGTATACCAATCAAACTCATGTATGTTTTCGTAAACCACCGCTTGCTTTAGATGAAGGAAAACATCATGAATGAAACCTGCACACTGATTGATTATTAACTTGCGTGTGAAATGGAGGAAGGGAATGGCAAACCACTCCATTAATAGTGCCAAGAATTTTTAGTTTTTATTCAAAACCCCTTTTTAGCCTCTTTGTCAACCAAACTAAAAGTATATAAAAAATTTCAGCTCAATCGGTTGATGAGATCAGCTTCGATGAGTTACAAGATTCCACGCGAATATACATACTAACATACAATGCAAGTTAATTATATTAGCTTGTAAAAATGAAGAGTATTTTCCTAATTCTTCTATTGAGAGTTGGTAACCCTAGCCTTGGAACTTCGCCAATATATCCTCTGATTTATGCGTATGCGTGTACTGGCGACAGATTATACAACCATACAATTTCATTGCAATTTGACCATTATTACCGTGACATAGAGTTCATTCATTACGATTAATATGCAGTTGATTGCACATTCTGAAGTACCTAATAATTGTGGTCGCACCTCTTTTACACGACAGTTTTCAGTAAATCTCTCGACGAAAACGCGTGTCAAGCAACTGAGGGCGTGCCACGAACTCCGATGGGTTTCCACAGAGCGAAGATTTTAGAATTTATTTTTGAATTTCTATTTTTGGTTTTTTTATATATATTTTTCTGTTTATCTCCGATAGTTTTCACTCCGATAGGTTAATCTCTGTAGCTCCAAACTGCTAACAAAGTTTTCCACCATAACCTGTATCTTTAATCGCAAGCAACCACAGGCCCGTTTAATTGGGCGCCACAATTAATTTGGATGGGTAACGTCTACGGAAATTCATTGCACGTGTAGCGGGAGCTAGGTGATCATGCTCGACCGCCACCGCAGGGAATGGTCATCATCAAAATCAATCTTTCCACCAGGCTAGGTGTTGCGCCTGGGGAACCGCACGGCTCCCGCTTCAGTGGTGACCCCGACGTGATACCTAGCCTGGCGGGAAGATCTTCCCTTTGTGGCGGTCGAGCATATCACCTAGCTCCCGCTACACACGCATGAAATCGTAACAACTTTTATAATAAAACAAATACTTGTCAATGTTAATTTAATTAAATACTTACTCACGAAGAAGAATAGTTCTAATTTATTCCCAAGGAGGGGTTGACGTCAGGCAGTCGGTCGGTTGTAAAGTCACAGCTGATTCTACAAAATTTTAAGGATTTTTTTTACGCTGACCCCGGCCTTTGCGGCTTCACAACCCCGAACGCAACCGGGAACACGCAGAGAAAAGGAATAGTTTCAAAAGTAGTCTCAATAATTTATTTTTCAATCTATATAGGTTGTTTATTAAGCTTTTACAGCATAAACCCTAGGAGGAAACAGATACTTCTTCCTTATTTCTTTCCTGGTTTTAATTTTGGATTCATGTTTAGTCAATGCTTTTCGCATGGCTCTGGTCTTTTTGGGTCTTAAGTCCAAGGGTTTGTATTTCTTGTTTTTGTAATGATTGCGAAGGTTAACCTTCATCTTTTGGTGGTAGACAATGTAAACACGGGCGATTGCTTTTCTTACCACACGGATTTTTGATAACTTTGAAGCAACACCTCCAGTAACTTTGGCTACCCTGAGGCTAGTAAGCTCAGTTTTGAGCTCTTCCAGTTGTTTGAAGAGCTCTTTTTTGTCCTTAGTGCGCAATTCCGAGCACTTGACTTTTCCCATCTTTGAAAACCGTCCTCACTTTCCACAAGTTTGACAAAAAGCAAATAGGTACATGGTAAATAACAATAAAACAAAGTGCTCGAACGGCAAATAATAAAAAAAAACCAACAAACCCGCAAGAATTGTAATAAGAAATCAGAATCTAGTAGAGTGGCCAATTAAGGGTAAATAGAATGGGCATCCGAAACGCGGCGTCAAAGTTGAAGCCTCCCCCCCACCCTCCACAGGCCCCCTGCGGCCCCGTGCTGCGATTTTTTTATGGGGGCTACCCCCAACATACTGTTTGGTGACGCTTGCACCTCTATAGCGACGACGGTTCGAATTGGCGGCGAGCATAAATAAAATATATATATTTATTATTTCAGTGAAAATCGCATGAAAATCCGTGCAGTAGTTTTTGAGCTTATCGAGAACAGACAGACAGAAAGACGCGGTAGAGGACTTTGTTTTATAATTATGTAAGGATATAAGTTAAAAATTATCCTCATCTCCCTTCTCTAATCTGTGATAATACCGATAAACATAAAAAAGAAACTCTGTCAGATCATCAGAACTCTGTCCCTTCGCGCCCACAATGTGCTTCACTATTCACCATCTCGTGAACAAAAAACTATTCTTGACAATTGAAGATATTCAAACATTGAGAATGTATGACTTTAATAAATGCGGACTTTGTTTTCAGATTCTTATTTGACAGTTTGGCTTTATCTGTGATCAGTGAGAATTACCAAAAGGTAACACATTACACAGATAAAGTCATTTTCATGTCGATATTAGAATATCGAGTAGCTGCGACGCCCTACAGGAACAGATAAATTGTTTGAACGTGAATGTTTAAACTTTGACCAATGATTGGACACTATCAACTGTCAGTTTTTTGTCAAATTTATTCAACAGCAGCGACGCCCACATCGGCCCAGGTAAATTGGTTTCTCATAACAGACAAATGTCTGCACATATGTATACTTCAGTATGATTATGTATGTGTTTCTCTTAAACTAAGACTGACCAATGCTTTTCACCCTTCTATCCCTGCGTCCGTTTTTGACGTGGCGATTTTTACCCGCCTTCCGTGTTTTCGTTTATTCCCCACACGATCGATCTGCCTTCACTCAACGCACATACTACTGCATTCTGCTATGCTGCTTTACATATGCATATGGTTATTAGTGATTGTGAGGTGTGTGGGCCCGCCCTAGAGTAAGTACCTCCGTAACCTCCCGTGGATGTCATACGAGGCGACGAAGGGACACATAGCCAGTTGATAGACAACAATAGCATGGCTATATGCGTCGCTATATCGCGGTAGACGTCAACCCTCATGGGGTTGACGTCAGGCAGTCGTCCGGTTTTAAAAGAACGGCCAATTCTTCAAGATTTTATTGATACTTTTTTACGCGAATCCTAGGCTTTGGGGCTTTGGTGCACAACTCCAAATGTAACCGCGAACCGTGCGAATTAGACAGACATGTTTATTAGTGTTCAATGAAATGCACGTAATATGCTGATCTGGGAGGAAAATATAGAATGTTCCAACTGATTTCGAACATTCTATACCGCGGAGATTGTAAAAGTCAATCGAGGGAAAAACCTTTAAACCGGTGATACCTTTTACAAGCGATGGGCAAACTTCCTCAGCCGTTAAACGCCCGAGCCCAGGATCCACCTTTCAACTTTCCTTTCTTTTCAACTTGAGTTTCAGTATATAAAATCGTATAGTTTCATGAAAATTCCCTAATTATGTTACTACGATACATGAAAAACAAAACCCTCCCCCGTCCGCAGTGAGGTAAAAATAACTGCAATAAATATTCTATTACCGTGTAAGTGGTAAAGTTTGGATGGTGCTTGCCCGGAGATAGCCACGGAGATTGTTTTAGATAGCGCTCGCGCTTGACGCTTTTTTATTTTTAATTAATTTCCCATCTCCTTCCTTCTCCATAGGAAGCTGATTGAGAGGTAATTTACTGCCTTTGAAAAATGTATTTGTGGCGTGTGATTTCCGCCTTAGAATAGGACCACTCCATAGCCTCCCGTGGAGGTCGTATGAGGATAAAGGATAAGAATAGCCTTGAGAGCTGACAGATATAAACAGCATTCCCAAAGAGTCGGTCGTAAACTCAGAGCCGAATTTGATTTACATTTAAAAAACACACATACCAAATAGCGCGTCACATTTTTCCTACAGAATAAAAAAAATATTTGTAGCCTCAATAAATATGTAATGAATTCTCATTTTGATTAAACACAATCGCACAAAGCGGAATACATGGAAAAAGCATTATAACTCAAAAAATTGGAGTGGCGCATCGCAACGCTCGAAAAGGAGCAAAAAATTTGCATACAACGAAAAAACTTTATCCTGTCAAAAAATAGTAACGGGAATAATTATTGCGAGCATTGCATTAATCAAATTCTGGGCACGGTATCGGCGGCGAGGGAAGAACGAATGCGCTGGGAATAACGGGAACACACGAGGTTGGCCCGCGAGATGTTCTGTCTCGCGATTTATGAAAGATACTTGAACGGCTGGCTTTGTGTCTGTCTAAAATTTAAGATTTGACAGACAGACATACCTATAAACCGATGGGACTGGTAATTAAAATTAAATAAAAGCTAAAATGAGTTTATTTGTTAGACAAATTTAAAAAACCCCGATACTTTCAATATTCATTTCGCTACAACTTTTTAACGGCTGAACCTATTTTGATCAAACTTATCTAAAAACCACCACATAAAAATTTGCTATCAAATAAAAAAAAACGCATTCAAATCGGTCCACCCGTTGATGAGCTACAGTGCCATGTACAAAGACAGACAGACACAGCGGTCAAACTCTTTTTGCGTCGGGGATTAAAAATATCATTTTGACACAACCCATTATTGTTATTATTACGATATCTTATTGTATTTAATGCGTGACAATGAAATCATATCCATGCAGTAAACCATTGAAGAGTTCCCTTGTCGGCAAGTGGAAGCCCGTAAACTAATCCTGAGCGCCTACAAGTAAAAAGTGCCTAAAAAAGCCACAACAATACTTGAGTAAATTGTTTCATAACTAGCGGCCTGTCCCGGCTTCGCTCGGGTAAAAACATAATAATATACCCCTAAACCTTCCTAAGGAATCACTAAATCTATTTGGTGAAAACCGCATGAAAATCCGTGCAGTCGTTTTTGAGTTTATTGTAAACAAACAGACAGACGCGGTGGAGGACTATGTTTTATAATATGTAAGAATTCAGAAGAAGTATTTATCTGAAGTAGGCATGATATTCTCATCACATTTATCTTGAGATAAGTCTCACAGCGCTTGCTCACATTTACACCGTCCAGTCCAGCGCAGGCTACCTATAACAAAAAACGCGCCCCCCTCCCCTAACAGGGAGGTAGGGGGATAGCCCTTCCTGCACCCATTCATTGCTAATTTACTGATCATGTCGTGCGACTGTGTGTTTGCCTAATTGTTTCGTTTAAATATGTAGTTGGTATCTGTTTCTCTCATCGTTTTGCTTACTTTATCAGCTGTTAAGTATTGGTGCCCAGCGTCCGCTTTCAATTTGACAGAGAGACAGACTTTCAAAGAATATGCTCAGATGTAGATGAACCAGGTGGAAGCGACAGACACAAACTTGTTCCTCAAGTATATTTTTTTAATATATCTGTTGTATGAGGTAATAGTATCAAATATTTATGGAAAGATTTATGGATGGAGGCCTTTATAAAAAAGTTCTCAAGATCATAAACCTTGGCGAGCATTGGAGAAGGCTTAGATAAGACCTGCAGTGGACGAAACGAGCTGCAGAAGAAGAAGAATTAATAGTAACTGACAAAGTGATGAATCAATGTCCATATAGTGATTCATCACTTTGTCAGTTACTATTACTTCTCACAGGGCGAAGCCACGGGCAAAAGCTAGTATAATATATAAGGGCAAATCACACAGATTGAGTTAACCCCAAAGTAAGTTCGAGATTTGTGTTATGGGATACTAACTCAACGATACTATATCTTATAACAAACACATATATAGATAAACATCCAAGACCCGGTCCAATCATAAAAGATCATTTTCCATCATGACCCGTCAGGGGATCGAAGCGGGACCTCACGGTTCAGAGGCAAGCACTTTACCACTGCGCCACCGAAGTTGTCAATTTGCCCAGCAGTGAGACGGAACAGGTTAAAAAATATGTTTCTTAATAATATTTTTACGCAGTTCTTGTTATAGTTCAACCAATCTATTAAGGCAAGATTATCACTTAACACAGACACAATCAACATCATCGCACAGATAAACTAAATAAAAACTTGTAATGCTTTGTAATGCTCACTTTTCTACTGCGGAAGTAAAAGAAAAGATACTTACAATTATGAAAACTCTTCATCATTTCACTCTCCTATTTTCACAGAGCCTGTATAGAATAGCAATATTTGAAAGCCAACTCGAGTCCCTAACGCCGGCTTAAGCATACCGTGAAGGGCAACCGCCCAGGGCATAGAATATAAAGAACGCTCCTTGTAAGAGATTTTTAGGCCGCTAAACACTCAGCCTAGAAGCCGCTCTAGAATTAAGTGGATAATAAGAACATTCTTTATTGCAGCATAAATATATATATAAGTACATATACGTAAAAAATATGTACGATGGCACGTAGTTCTCTGTCTTCTACGTTACAGGCGTACAATATTTGGTCAATTTTAATTAAAAAGATATAGAAAATAACAAAATATGTAGATGTGATTACAGTTAGGGGCGCTGTAGAAATTCGCCCAGGATGCTATCAGTATAAATCCGTCACTGCCCGAGACAACACGTTAATGAACACAAGTAGTAATGGAGAAGACAATAGCCGCCGCCGCGGGACAATGCCAGTCTGGGATTGCTTGCATTCTTATTATTTTATATTCAATTTTTCGCAGACGCTTTTTTTCTAGGAGATGACAAGGCTTTGCCCTAATTAAAATTCAAATAATGATATTATTTTATAGTGATATTAGAATTACCTAAATATCAAATTCCAGTTATATGTGGGCCACCCGATTATCGTGCGCTGTGTTTGAACGATACTGTAAAGTGTGATCTGCGTGAATTGTGAACTACTAAAAATACTAACACTATTCATTCACTATTCAATATTCATTAAGCCTGAGGGCATAACTCATCAAATTCGGAAATATCGTCGAAAAAAGTTCAACAATGATTTTCGATAAATTGACTGATCAATAAATTGAGTTGTAAAGGCTTGCATGTTTACAGATTTTTCTCGGAATTGATTATAACTAGA
This sequence comes from Plodia interpunctella, assembly GCF_027563975.2. Taxonomy (NCBI): domain Eukaryota; kingdom Metazoa; phylum Arthropoda; class Insecta; order Lepidoptera; family Pyralidae; genus Plodia; species Plodia interpunctella. The sequence goes on from NC_071303.1 coordinate 9,725,663, forward strand.
CTTCTTTCGTGCTATATTGTCTAAACGATGATATGTTTTGATTTGGAATGATTTTGGAAAAATCATAAAACATCCTTGTTTATAAATTGCTTTTGGAAACAAAGTGCGCTTTACCCTTTAACCTGGACATATTTAAAAAGTGTAAAAATATTGTAACTGCCTTTGAAGCAAATGATCAAAATCTGTTTCCATGAAGAAGACAGACAGACATGCTTATGAGTTTATAATTCAGGACTAGGAAAACATAACATTGTAAGATATTCTTCCCAGGTCATTGAGTCCTCATTCGACTGTCCACTGCAGCGGATAACAACAAATTGCTAACAAACTAAAAGTACCAGGATCACATGAGCGCACAGGCGGTTACTTGCATAAGATTGATGGCAGCGGGGGGAGGCAGACAGCGCGGGGCGGGGGCTGGTCCAGAGTGATAGATGACGCGGGTAACTATGCTATGTATTGGGATAAAAATGTGTCTTTATCCTTTGGGTTAATAGAGGTTAAGTTCGGGTTAATATAGATTTTATTGAGGTCATAATATGTTTTATTGCGGGTTCTATACAAATCCTTTCATATAATAAAAAAGTCGCGTTTGTCTGTATGAAGAGGACAAAATCAAAAGCTACCGCATACCGGTCCGATTTTAGACAATAAAAATAATAGAAAAGTTTAATCATATTAATTCAAAAACGTCTGAAAAGGCAGGTTTCCAGTACTATAGAACCATAGATTAAACCATTAAGATTAAAAACCATTACATGGATTAATAATAATATACTTAACGGCATTCAATCTAACTCAATAAAATTTAAGTTTCGTTAAAAATTACCACATTAATGACAGATCTGTTCCATATACATTACATATAATGTACTTATATCTGTGCATATAACCGAATTTTGATTGTAGTCAAATGCTCAGAACATTTGGGGCCTCAGTTTCGAAACTTTTTTCTTGAAAGTCTCAAGTGTACAATTTGACACATGTCAGTAATTCCCACCTAGACCTAAATTACGTACCCTTTAATAACAGGAACCCTTTTCTCTCAACATCTTTTTGGCTGTTAGGGTTCGGCATGGAAATTCCAATTTAAATTTTGACAATAATGCTAAAAAAAATGTCCCCGTTGTACATGTATTACTTTAATGTACTTATTTTTCGTAGAATAAAGGTATATAAAAGAACGAAAAATAAATAACGTTTTGTATATACTCCTTAAAAGTTAAAACTAGAAGCTCGGGTTTGCGCAACTTAACATACTTACCTAGATATATATTCAGTTAACAATGTCCACGGTAAAAGAGTGTGGGAGTATTTTCTGCCATCTATATTGAATGAATACCCTAACAATATTTGCGAGCAAATAATTAATTTGGAAACCAGTATAACCAAATGTAAATTAATGCTTAAGAACTATATATTAACTGAGTAAATTTGTAATGAGTAGTGACTCGCCTTACCACGTATAAACCTATATAGGTTTTCGTTGGTAGTGCTTGTATTTATCATATAAATTATTGTAACATAAATAATAAAAAAAAAAAAAATAGTATCGTTGAGTTAGTATCCCATAACACAAGTCTCGAACTTACATTGGGGCAAGCTCAATCTGTGTGATTTGTCCTAATATATATTTATATTTATTTATATATATAAGGTGTTTGGTGCGCTCTCGTGCGCGGCTTCATCAAAGGCGGCGTATTCAAAGGAAAATTAGGTATATTTTTAAAACATTTTGAGGCACAAGTTTGAATTGTACTAGGAGACTAGAACTTAAAAGGAGTTTTAACGGACGCTTTGCACCAAAGCGTCAAGTAGGACGGCAAGTAGGACGGCAAGTAGGACGGCAATTATACACCATGTATTGCTGTCCTTTTCTAGAGTGACATCCCTAAATGTCACTAAAGAAAAATAAATATTGTTTTTTTTATTTTTGTATGGAAAAAATATTAAAAGCTATATTTTTCATCACCATACAACTTATATGACCCTCGGCGTATGGCCATGTCACGGCTTTATATACCATTGAACAAACACCTTGTATTATATTAATAACCATGAATATTTTACAAAGAAATCTGTATACGGAACCCACACTCCGAAGAGAGCATTTTTTATTCCTTCCCCAAAATTTCACACACAAAAACCTGCTCATTAGAGACTGATGTTTTTGACACATGGCTTTAGTTTTGTGACTATTATTTTAACATTAATCTTATTAAATAGACCATGTTGTTGTACGGTAGACATAATTTTACTAACTAGTGTAGGAAATAAAATGCAGTATTTTTTAAATCGATGAATATAGTAAACAATAAACCTATTTTATTAAAAAAGAAACGGATACAATACAACCAAAACCGCAGACAGACATTTGTGAAACGTTTACTTCTAAATTTGAAACAATAATTTAAAAAACGGTCAAAAATCTTTATTTACTCTGCATATCTGTGTTGTTTGTCCAAGTTGCCCAGTGGTCCAGTAGATTTCGAGCAATTGGCTGTGACAGACAGACGGACAGGCATACGCACGAGTGATCCTATAAGGGTTCCGTTTTTTTAAATTTTTTGTACGGATGTCTAAAAAATAAAGTTGTAATTTTGTCACTACACTTTGATGCGAGTTTATTAAATAGATTCAAGAAGCGAAGCGGATCCGGGTCGGGTCGATAGTTTTTATTGAAAATAAGAAGGGTTTACCCTTAAAAATAACGCTGATATTACAATAATAACGACGGTCCGTCCATCTACAAGTTATTTAACACAAACTACGCAATCACGGATCATTCTAGGACCAAGCGTGACGGGTCAAGTGTCTGATAATATCTCGGAAGGTCCAGCATCGATAAAGTAAACCTTAAATCGATTGTACATAATCGAGAATCGTATATAATTGGTCATCCTTACCTTTATCCTTGGTCGTGACTGACAATCGTGATCGACAACAATCTATTTTCAACTGAATAGTTTAAGGTTTACGGTTTATTTTCGAAATATTTGTTTCAGATCCCGTGGCTGGATTGCTTGAGAGTGGAATCAATCAATTTAAGACTTTTTATCTACAGCATCAAGGTGTATTTTTGAAGGTTTGGATAGCATTCTCTGCTGGTTGAGTAGAGGGTGGAATACCACAAAAAGTAGTCAGACCGGTTGGCTGGGCTTCACAGTCATTGTAAGCGAAAACCCTAATACACACATATTTTTTAAATGCCCCGATAGGAATTTAGGCTGTGATAGTATGAGATGATAGTTTAGAATATAATATACTAACGCTCAGCTAATAAAAGGTAAGTGATATATATAATAGACTAGACTAGGAGTAACATAGACTTACTTCTGGTCTAGTCTATATTTATGTCAAACTTTATCAAGATAGGTTTAGGATTTTTTTGTTACAACCAAATAATACAAATATTTCTTCCTATAACGTTAACATGAAATACTGTTGTCTAAAATCAGTATGATTAGTTACAACTAAAGCGCCCAGTGATGCATCACTGGGCGCTGTTCCCGTGGAAATTTTTAGACAAAAGTAGGTACTGTCTCTCTCTCTCTCTCTCATCTGCACTCGTTTTCCCGGCTCCTACCTTAGCTGTTAAATGTTGGAGCCCAAGGTCCGCTTGCATATTTTTTATCTCCACTTCGCACAAAAAAAATAAGTTAATTTTTTTCTTAGACCAGGCTTCGCGATGTCACAGCCTTGAAGAGAGAAGGTACTAGAATTCGGACACTCCCTACCCCCTAAACAAACGCCAAAATATCTCGAGAGCTATAATAATGATTAGCCTAGGTCGCGTTTCTCCGAAACGCAATACAAGAATCAAAACAAAAACTGGTTTTATGCACTATTATTAATTATTAACTGGTTTTGAAATCAACTTTACTGTTTTTGGGGTTCCGTGCCCAAAGGGTAAGGTAAAGGGTAATCCATCTGTCTCTCCGTCTGCCATCAGGTTTTAACCGTGATGGACAGTTCAATTTTTCACAGATATATTTTTTATACTACCATACAAGCAAACAGGCATGCGGCCAACCTGATGGTAAGTGGTCACCGCAGGCTATCCACGCTCGCAACACCAGGGGTGTCACACGCGTGTTGCCCACTTTATGGTCTAGGATCGTTTGCCACATTACCCTGTATTACTACGCCTCTCTCACACTTCAAACAAGAACACAACAATGCAAGCTCAACTGTATTTCTGATTTTTATCACCAAGTTATCATAAACCTTGTGCACATGTATTTGAAAAAAAATATATGCAATGGTGTTATGCGAACAATTTTGTTTGTTTCAAGATATTTTTTGGAAAGAAAGCACAAAAACAACGGCTAGTTGACGCCATATTGGAAACATAACGCACCTAGCGCCGCGGTGGTGAGCGCCGAACTAATTCAAATAAACGGCGGCTTATGAATCGGCTCTAGTGTTGAACGTTTTGAGCGCCTCTAATATTCAATTAAAAAGCTAGGCGTGTGATTGAATGGCGTTGTTCAGTCAGTTGGCTGCAACATATATAATTTTCGTCATTTTGTCGTTTTCATAAAATAGTAAAAAACCCTTATGCGGGAACCGACTCGCACTGGGCCGTATCGCTAATCCCCATTGTATAGTTATAATTAATTCCTCATACGACTGTGTTATTATTTATAAGTATATGTCGACCTTGAAACATTACCTTAAGGAAACAAAAATACATTTGTTTTGACCAATACTTGAAACGTAGTTAAAAATGCAATTATATAAAACCAAAGCGCATATTAACTTAAGGATAACAACTATACTACCTATTCATACTTCCATTCTAATCTATACATATAAGAAAACAGTGGAATATGTATGTACATAAGAGATTTTTTTATTTAATAGCTGTTTGAGTCCCACTGCTGGGCAAAAGCCTCCCCTAACTTCGTCCACGCATTCCTATCCTTTGTGTTCTCTTGCCATTCTTTGTAGAACCTTTTGATGTCGTCCGACCATCTCGTCCTAGACCTTCCTCTTTTCCTGTATCCGTCAGTTGGAATCCACGAGGTCAATCTGTATCCGGAGAGATGGACTTAAAAGAAAAAACTTCTTCTTGATCTTACTTTTTTATTATTATTTATATATTTTCTTGACATGTTTATTACATATATTTTGACATTTACTTGTAAAACATATGCGTGATTTGTGATCTTCAAGTGTCTGAAAGTAACATAGGTATCTATTATGTTAGATTATGGAGATCGAGTATGTCATGCACACTCAAATGGTCAAACCGGTGGCGGCGTCGTGGATCGGGTCGGTCAGTATACCTTTTGACCATGCACTTTATTGTGTACTTATATTGTCATATAACTGATAAAAAATTATACATAAATTTATATTTAAAAAATGGTAAGTCCTTCTGGCATGATAGGGACCAACACTGTTTGAATGAATTTCTTTCGGCATTTATTCTTAGCAGTGGTCGTTCCGAAATGCTAGTAGTTTGTAGCTTTAGTAAACACCATTTAAAACGTGCCTATGAAGGCCTAATTTCTGAATGATTTGATTTTGATTTTTGAAAAATCAAAGAAAAACTTTAAGGGACTAATACAAGCCAAAACAATATATTTTAACAATATTTTTTTCTGCAATTTTCAGAAATATCTTACATGACTCACTCACATACTTCAGCGTTTCTCTTTAACGTTCTCAGATTTGTGTCGAATGAGTCACTATTTTTTCCATAGCTGTCCTCGTTGACTGTCAGTTAGTCAGCTCAGCTTACTAAGCTACAGCTAAAGCGCTAGAAACAATATCTTTATACACATTATATAATATATGTCACATTGTTACGAGTAGTTACCACACTTTTCTGAAATGACTCGGCAAATTTTGATAAAATTGTATATTACATGGAGCGGGCTAGGCTTCGACGCCCAATGGCTGCGGAAGCGACCTGTAACACGCTCAGTCGAGACAGAGAGATGGTCATTGCTCAGCAGAATAGAATTCCTACCCAGCTCCTGAACATCAGTGCTGGGCATTTTGTTCAGCGTAACACTGCCCTTACCTATTGCACGCACACTCCAGTGTTAAAAAATTCTGTTTCAAATTCAAATAATTTATTCATAAATTACACCTTCACAGGCACTTTTTCACGTCAATTTTTATGTTAAATAGTAATTTGCTACAAGCTACTGCAAACATGACCATGAAGATGAACATATGCACCACACCCAGCCAGCTCGGAGGCTGAAACGGACGAACCGAATACAGGCCGTTGGCCGTACCTATGCGACGCTGCTTCCATCCATCAAAGTCACGTTTGCTGGAATATACATCCTTCGTCTACATGCTTCACCTTGCCACCACAACAGCGTCGAGCTCGCTTACTTTTGCTGTCAATATGAGGCTGGGAGAAAAGCCTGGGAGGCCAGCTAGGGAACGTCCTCTGGACGTTCCCTAGCTGGCCTCCCAGCGACCGCTACCTTGCCGGATGGAAGCAGTGGCGTCGCACAAGCCCAGACCCACGACCCCACACCAGGGGGCACAGTTTAATAAGGAGTGACACGCTCTGGGATGGGAGAGGACGGTCGGCTAGCCATAACCGGTCGATGCAATAAATTCTATTCTATTCTAAATCTATAATAAACTAAGACGATACTTACGCACTTGTTATCTTTTATCATCTGAAACTGGCTATCAGTATCAATTGTCAATCAATTGGTCACTTCAATCGGTTGGGGCAATCACGATATATAGATAATCATCACTCAGATTGACAGAATAGTAATGCTGTCATTTGATAAAGCAGTTTGGGAGCGCGATGGCCTTAATACGAAGTCTGATGCATCCCTCATGTAATTAACCAAGGGCGGGTTGCACCAGTCAACTTTGACGTTTATGCTATGTAGTGATTTTTTTGATACCCTGATCGAAAATTCGTAAGATGTCAATAATTCACAACGTTAATATTGTGTGCTCCCGGAGTGCAACCCGTTTTTTTTTTAATATTGTGAAGTTATACTTCATCTATATCTGTAGTAAATGCATAAATTTGAAAGAATTTTTGTTTATTTTTCCTTCGTTCAAGTCTAAACGGAGCATTGTATTGACTTTTGAGGTAGCTGCAGTTGCAGAGACTAAAGCTACTTTTTACCATGTTTAAAGTCAATAAGTTATGTATAGTCTAGGTTGAATAAAGAATTTTGACGTTATTTTTAAATAAACAAATAAAATTTAGTATAGTTTACAAAACCACTCCTAATAGTAAGAAATTTTCCTTCAGGCAAATTTGTTTATGCACTAAGTGTGGTACTAAAAATTCCCGGTTTGTAAACGGCACAGTTTTTGTGCAGCCAACTTCAGTCATTCGTCTTCGTGCGATGCATGGCGAACTTACTGACAGATTTGGGTACACTGGAGGCCCGGGAAACGTGTCAACTTTATTTTATATAGCTAACAGAAATGTGAGGCTTTTGCCAAACAGTTACACATCGAAATAGTGCTATTTTTTGCCAACTATTATGTCAATTTAATGCATAGATATATTAAAACGTCGCTAAAGCTTATTGTTGTAAAAAAACGTTGAGTTCTTGCAGTAAGTCAATGAGAATTGGCTAAATTCTTCTTACGTTATGCGTATTTATTTTATTGAATGAAAAGATTGAATGAGTAGTTACAATATATATTTATACTAGGTATATATATTTTCCTTTCATCAGAACTTGATCACAATCATAATATGTTTCAGTATACCTTTTGACCATGTACTTTATTGTGTACTTACATTGTTATATTACTGATAAAAAATTATACATAAATTTATATTGAAAAAATGGTAAGCCCTTCTGGCATAATAGGGACCAACACTGTTTGAATGAGTTTCTTTCAGCATTTCTTTTCAGCAGTGGTCGTTCCGAAATGCTAGTAGTTTGTAGCTTTGGTAAACATCATTTAATTTAGAATATGACGTGAAAAAGTGCCTGTGAAGGCCTAATTTCTGAATAAATTATTTGATTTTGATTTTGATTTTGAAACGATGTATGTTGATTGATGTAGGTAATATCACCGAGAAAGAGGCGTATAAATACATGTATAGTAACTAGTATTTGTCCGCCAGTGTACTTGGTGTCGGGGTGCACCATCACGACACTGACGCCTGCTAATTTATGGAAAACCTCTAAAGTCGCGTGCCACAACTTCGTCGGTACTTGCCTTGGCCGTGCAGTGTACGGTATGAACCCGGTGTCTCCTTACTTCGCGCTGAGGTATAAAATTTTCATGGTTTTTTTTTTATCTAACTTGCTTCGTATCATAACTAGTGTCACGTGATCATTTTATGTGTATAAAGCTTCGGGAATAAATTGTCTAAATAACAGTGAAAACTGCATTAATATTCATTGCGGTGGTTCAAAATAGCTTAGAAACAGAGGAGACACGCGATTTTGTTTTATACATTTATTAAGTAATTAATTATTGAAATCGACGACCTCGGTGGCGCAGTGGTAAGGTTCTTGCCACTGAACCGAGAGGTCTCGAGTTCGATTCTCGGTCGGGTCATGATGGAAAATGATCTTTTTCTGATCCCGGGTCTCGGATGTTTATCTATACATATATGTATTTGTTATAAAATATAGTATCGTTGAGTTAGTATCCCATAACACAAGTCTCGAACTTACTTTGAGGCTAGCTCAATCTGTGTGATTTGTCCTAATATATATATTTATTTATTTAATTCGAAAAGTAAAAATTATACTATTAGCGTAACAGAATCGCCAAAAAAATTTACATATTTAAAAATAATTATATAAAAATATATATTTTGTTATACTGCTCAATATAACGTTTAGGATTGGAAATTACAACAACAATATGTTGTGTTTCATAAATTATGGTGCCATTTAAAAAATATGCGATCCAATTGTTTGGCAACTATGAAAGACGAAGTAAGAAAAATGAAGGAAAGCGGACCTTCGGCTTCGACGCTCAATGGCTGTGGAAAAAACCGAGAAAACGCTCAGGCCAATTGACATCACATTTCTATACAAACAAACTTATTTAACATCACATTCACATAGCTCACGACCTTGAAAGGACAAGATATTGTTTACACCAATAACTACAATACAAACAAAATAAATAAATTTAAAAGTGACCTTATTCCAACGAAATATTGAGTAATTTTCATTATTACATTAATTATCTTAGTTACGTCCTTTTTAAAATTAGTCGCTGCAATTAATCCAAACTCATTTGTGTAATATCAGCCTTATGTTCGCTAAAATTACGGTAGAATTCTCAAAACCGTCGTCATACGATGTTATAATTAATTCCTAGGAACACCCTAGGAATTAATTATAACATACTACGCAGCTAGTATGTTATAATTTGTTCCCTCCGGGCTTCACTCTCGTGGGAATTTCGGGATAAAAAGTACCTCATGTGTTATTCCAGATTGTATTCCACCTGTGCACCAAATTCCATAACAATCCGTCCAGTAGATTTTGCGTGAAATAGTAACGAACATACACAAATACATCCTCAAATACTTTCGCATTTATAATATTAATAGGATAGGATTAAATCCATTTTGATTGTGTTTTGTTACGTAAACAAGCGACATTCACCTCGTCTGTGATCATGACCTGTCTCAATAAGTTGCACTCGACGGAGTGGTTTGTCGCACTATGGCCGTACACCTACGGACAGAAAAACTGGACAATGACGTGTATGTTTTTAAACACACCAAACTGATGTTATTTATAACTATCGACTCTTATAACGAATAGTCTATTAGTAATAATATTTTTTCATCTTAAATATCTCCTATGTACAGACATAGGACAGTTACAGTTTTATTATAAGTATAGAAAATTTTAACTCGACTTTTTCGCACGTTTAATTTCGTGCGTCCGCTCGTAACTTATTATTGTCTATATCTCGGGTTCTAAGCAACGTATCGCAATGAAACCTATACTAGATTTTAAGTCAGTCCATCCGCTATATAAATGTGAAAACCGCATCAAATTTCATCTAGCAGTTTTTGCGTGATGCGCAACAAACATACGGACAGATTTTATTAGTCGCATACGCTTGTAGTAGTGTACTTAGGAAAACGTAATTATATAAAGGTTAGTTCCTAAACTGTTCCAGTTCCCTACTCCTGTGGCAATCCTAACTAATATTATAAATGTGAAAGTAAGTTTGTTTGTAACCTCTTCAAGCTCTATCTGCTCAACCAATCTTTTTGCATGGAAAAGGACATAGGGTACCTTTCATCCTGGAACTGTTCCTGTACTGTCTGATTTCGAGACAGAATCTTGGATTTTTTACACTTTGAATAATTTTTTTTCAGTTTCATCCAAAGAACTGTTAATTAAAAAAAAAGCTTGCTATTTTCCCTGCCCGCAAGTGTATATTGAACCGGTCTGATAGGTAATGTGTCTAACACTCGTCTAGCCTATAATACAACAGGTAGATTTATATTATAATGTTTGTTTACTCGGACCTCAGTCTGGGGACAACCCTCATAGGGAATGCTATTATTGCCTTTCAACTGTCAAGGCTTTTTAGCCGCTTATAAGCGTACGAAGTTGTTATAATCATGGGTCGGAATCACACCACCGGTTCCGACATGGTTTTTCATAGTCGTATTCCTCATGGCTGAGGGTCGTGGTCATTACGTGGATTTAAACACTCACAACAACTCTCTTGGCATTAGTAATGGAGTGGTTTGCCATTGCCTTCTCCAGTGTGCAGGTTTCCTCACGATGTTTTCCTTCACCGGAAGCAAGTCGTTTTCTATGTAAACTACTATACATTTGTCAGATTGGTATATAAACTCTTGTGGCACGAGTAGGATTCGAACTTGAGACCTTTCGATCCTCAGGCTAAGGCTAAGGTTAAGACGCCCTTAACCATTATGTAATAGTTACAAACTACCTAAAATGATAACTTAAAACTCAACATTACTTTCTCCATCCCAGTATCACGTCTTTATGCCTTACGGAGTAGACAGGGCTAAGAGTTGCGAAGGTCGAAAGATCACGTTAGCTGAATGTTAGGATTAAGGATGTGATTAAATAGTGTTAGGTTGCTGATCTATCGTTAATTAGAAGAATCTCCAGTTTGTCCTACCCCTTGATTGGATTTTACTATACGCACAGTAGCAATAGATATTATATTATAATTGGTACATTATCAAGGCATTAAGATACTTTATGAGGTAGACAAAGCCAAGATTTGAGAAACTCAAAGGTCACATTTAGCTGTGTCAGTGTAAAGCATTCATAATAAAATGTGAAAAATTGTTTGTTCGTCATTTATGTCAGAACGGTGCAACGGATAGAGGTGATTTTTGGTGTGGAGTGCAAAAAGTTCATCTCATGTGAAAGCTTTTCAAATTTTCCGACGAAAAACTGAATTGATGATCAATCGGGAATCACAGAGAATGTAATATCAGGCCTTATTGCACAAAAACTGCAATCCTGGAACGCTGAGCAGAACATACGGAACTCATGTCTGGTTCGATCCGGTTCGGCCGCTTTATTTGCTGCAGCCAATCAAATGCCGAAAAAATGGCGGGAATTAATACCAACTGTTTCCTGATTATGGGTTCCGTATGTGAGTTTAAGTTTTTATGATATTAATCATAGATTGATTTGACACAACATTTTTAATACTTGTATAATGCACAATCGAAGCGGTTGTGATGTAATGTTAAGACGCTTGTAGATAAAAAGTTCCCAGGTTCGAATCCGACTCGTGCCACACGAGTTTGTATAACAATCTGACTCATGTAAAGCAGTTGTCATAGACCTCCTGATACGGGTGAAGGAAAACGTCCCGAGGAAACTTGCACACAGTGTGTGAAGGTGGGCAAGTCATAGATTTTTTACCTTCGTTAAATTTACGAAGCCTTGTGCTTGGTCTTCTTATAAAGAAATGCTTCGCTTATCTTACGACCGTAAAAATCATAGAAACATCTAACAGCGAAAGCTACGATTTCGTAATTTTTGGTAAACACGAAATTGCATTAATTAAAAAGTAGGTTTTAAAACATTAAGGAACCCTCCGCACAAACGACCGCTTTGCACTTAATCTGGTAAATCAACATACCCGTTGATCGGCTCACATATACATATAGATATATGTGTAGTATGTCTGTCCATAATACGATTATGTTCTCCATATGTAAAGGCGAGCGCCCTTGTTCTGTGCATGTCATTTGCAATGCGCTTTCAGAGTAATTCTCCGCTGAAATTTCGTTACACTTCAATCACTATGTGTTCTCACAATTTGAACAGGATAAGCTATTGCATACACACTCCAAACAAACATTTACAATTACAACCTTATTGCGTATAATAACGGAGTGTGCGTGCAATAGTATATTTATTATATTCAAATTATAATTGCTACATTTGCTAATTGACGTCCTTGGAGAAAAGGCTGCGGTGAAGTTTGTTGCGCCGCTTCTTCTTCACCTGCGCTTTGGAAGTCGGCAGTAGACTTAGTTTAAGTAATTTTATGACGTCAATAAGTGATGTATATCATCCTAAATTTAATAAAGAATTTTGAATAGGTTAGGCTCTTGTTTGCCGAGGCATCTCCTTTGCGGCTCCCGCCAGAAGGGGCGAACTCAAGTGCTGGCTTGATGTCATCAATGAGATCTGACAACTAGGGATGCCAATGACCCCGTGAAATGGAGGCTAAAAAGTAAGAACCCTGAGCTCCGCCGCTCAATAGCTGAGAAATAAACCGCGATAACGCTCAGATGAGAGAGAGAGAGAGAGAGAAAACAATTTGATTTACTTCAATAATGACATAAACATATATGTCATCAATTCTTGAAAAAACTTGAGTTATCTTTGTTACTCAATTACGAAAAATCTACTGGACGGATTCCGATGTGATTTGGCACACGGGTAGAATATAATCTGGTACAAACACACAAAGTTTATTGACATTTAAACAAATGTATTTATATAATAAAACACACAAAGTTATTTATATCTCGATATTATAAGATGCATATCATGTTCGTCAGCCATATTAACGTCACCACTGCTGGTGCGCAGCAAGGGAGGGAGGCAACTCCCACCCTCCTCATACATGTACGTATACGATACACATACATACTTCAAAATCAACATTTGAAGAGAGAATCAGCTCAGGCTAGGGACCAACACTGTTTGAATGAGTTTCTTTCGGCATTTCTTCTCAGCAGTGGTCGTTCCGAAATGCTAGTAGTTTGTAGCTTTGGTAAACATCATTTAATTTAGAATATGACGTGAAAAAGTGCCTGTAAAGGCCTAATTTCTGAATAAATGATTTGATTTTGATTTTTGATTTTGCTAGGCAGCCGTAGCGTCATCAGCGTAGCACACCTACGACGGCGGCGTAGCGACTACGGATACGCCTACAGTTTACTGGCGTGGTGACTACAATCTTTTTAATTCTACAGGGTGAATCATAAACCCCGTGCACATACGTAACGGGGTGATAGGGTACCATAGATAGATCCTTGTGCGGAGTTTCCAGTAAATAACACTACCGAAAGGAGGGATTAAAAAAATAAACTACGAAAATGTAATTTAGACGACCTCGGTGGCGCAGTGGTAAAGTTCTTGCCACTGAACCGAGGGGTCCCGGGTTCGACCCCCGGTCGGATCATGGCGGAAACTTATCTTTTTCTGATTGGCCCGGGTCTTGGATGTTTATTTGTTAAAAAATATAGTATCGTTGAGTTAGTATCCCATAACACAAGTCTCGAACTTACTTTGGGGCTAGCTCAATCTGTGTGATTTGTCCCAATATATTTATTTATTTAATCTTGACATTTTGCATTACACACACAGACAACACAGATATTATTCCAACTTCTTGATGCTACTATGGACGCCTAATATCTACAATTCACAGCCGATTTAATAATTATTATGTTAATATTAAAAAATTTTGAATGTTAATATTTAATTGAAACTTCGCATAGAGGATTTACCAAGGTACCTTATCTTAACGTTTATGTCTTACCGAGTATATGTATGATGTTTTAGGTTTAAGAAGTACATACGTTACACGGTACAGTACGTTTGTTATGCACACATACATAATAATATCACACACTATGGCTTATTGGAAAGTTGTGTGTGTCTCATTCCACGCAATGACCACGACCCTCATGTTTTGATTGATATTTAAAACAAGTTGAAAATTAATAAGAATTCGTAATGGCTTGCAAATGAAGCATTAATTTCAATAAAGTTCGATGTAAAATCGTGAGCTGTCAATAAATTCTGTATAATTTCATAATTTCCGTACTAATTGGCAAACACCTCTACTACGGATCGTCCAAAAATGCGAGTGAACGGGCATTAAATGTAATTTCTCTTGTTCCAATATTAATATTTATCAGACAAAATCGTATCGTGAATTGTATTTGTTTGTTTTTAATCATAAACTGGTTAAGTGCGAGTCGAATTCTCGCATCGATGGTTCCGTGAAATTCGTTTTACTTAATTACAAACTTACGTATTTACGGTTTTTGAATATTTATTTGCCTGTATTTTGATGGCAATAAAAAGTCCTTGTTATTTTAATAAAATTCATGGTTCTAGATCAATATGAAATACATTAATTGAAGTTTTAATTCTCCTGATGATTCAAGACATACAAGTTTTTTCGACGGCTCAATTATATATTATAAAAAGAAGTATCACGTCTGTCTGTCTTTTATGTACAGTTTTCACCGATAAATAGTGCGATTCCTGAGAAAGCCCGAACGGGCCGCTAGTTTGATATAAGTGTCAACTTTGCTTTTTTACTTATCCCGAATCGCGCACGCAAACGAAGTTGCGGGCATAGCTGGTTTTCAATAAAATCACACACAACTAACCAAAACAACAACTTACCTGAAACAATAACAAAAGATGATGATGACAGATCAGAATTATTAAAATAGTTTTATGAACAAAAGTAATTTTACATATTTTATTTAGTACCTAAGTTAATTTGTTAGACAAATTAAAAAAAAAACGACTTACAATATTCATTTCGCTACAACTTTAGAACGGCTAAACCGATTTTCATGAAACATGGCTAAGAACACGCGGGATAATGATCTATGACACCAAAAAAACTGAACGAAAATCGATGAACAGATTTTTGTTTGGGAGCTACATAGACACGTTAAACTTATGACTCCCCTCTTTTTGCGTCGGGGGTTAAAAGCAGATGTTGATAAATCATTTTGAATTAAGAACTCAAAATTTATGAATGTATCCAGTTTTAAATGGGCTATGTCGATAAGTACATCTTGCAGACCGTATAATTAAAAAACCAGTCGGACCAAAGGCACCACAGCACGGGCCATTAATGGTAGCGTGTCGTGGACGATTAGATCATCACCCAGATTCGGTAGTTTAGTACATACTGGGAAAATACTCTATTATGAACATCCTTAAATTCTTGACGACCTCGGTGGCGCAGTGGTAAATTTCTTGCCGAGAGGTTCGATCCCCGGTCGGGTCACATTAGGACATTTTATTCAATGTAAGAAAGTGTTTTTAATAAGACTGTTTTGTGTCCACTGCTTGGCAACGGCCTCCTGTTTCTTCTTCCACAACTCTCGATTCAATGCGGTTCCCCGCCATTTCGGCAAGATGCGCTGGTGTTCTTGGTCTGTGTATTATGTAAAAAGTAAATAAATTTTGTTTTGGCCCTTTAGCAGATCTTACAATTACAGAATTATCAGTAAAAAAAAAATCCTCAATAAAACATTATGTTACCTAACATGTAACAATTAATAATTCATATTTTGGGCAACATTTGGTCTTATCCAAACGTCCTTTTGTAATTGCAAGTAGGAGCAAATAAATACAAACTTTTTTTGTCTTATAAATTAACTCAGATCACCGGAGTTTTTAAGTAATACTTTTTATTGTACAATTTGTAATTTTATTCATTTATTATTACTTAAAAATAAAACTACAAAAAGGTATATACAATTATATATTTATAGGTATATACAATTATATAACCAAGTATTTGTTTCTATGCTTTTTACGGTCATAAGAAAAATAACTGATAAAATAAAAAATATCACGGATAGTGGACAAACCAGCAAATTTAATACAATCAAAATATACGACAACAAAACAACAATTTTCAAATAATTGTCATAAATAAGGATCGAAAGATCAGGAAAGGTGACGCGGGCGCAGCAAGGTCGCTGCATCGGAGAATGCACACTATTAGGTACATAAATGCATTATGCAAAAGATTATTTTATAAACTATATTAAAAAAGAGGTATCCTGCTGTATTGCAGTCATAGATATCATTATTATACATTCTATCTAAATGCGATAGTTCACAAGGATGAACATATGTGTTTGGCATGTTGGTCGTTAGTGAGGAAGGCTAAAGTTTATATACTAGTCTAGTTAATTCCCTAAGGATAAGGGAGTCATGGATGAAGGGCTAAATGATGATGTTGATGATTTTGTGATTGAATATTTAGGATATTTTATCGAAAATCCCCGCTGAGGCATTTGAGGCATATCGAAGGAATAATTATTATTCTTATTTTTGAGTCAAAATAACTAACAAATTATATTAATTTACATAAAAAGGGTTTAGTGCCTATTGGGTTTGCTTTAGACCTCACCATCGAATCGATTCGAAGTGAGACGCAGCAAACCAATCACATTGCATGTGCTTGTCGTTGCGTCACAAGCACGGAATGTGATTGATCGCACTAAGCCCTCAGTACATAGCCACAGGTATTGCATTGTCATTGGCCCCAATCAGGTCTTATTATAAAGAATTCATTTAGTAAAGGAATTACTAAATATTTTTCATCCTATAATGTTTTTTTAAGTGGAGTATGGTTCCGCCCTAGAAAAGGACCATTCCTCTGGTACGAGGCGACTAAAGGACACACAGCCTAGGCTGCTGATAGGCAACAATAGTATTCCCAAGGAGAGTTGACGTCAAGCAGGCGGTTTGAATATTTTAAGGTTATTTTTAAGCTGACCACGGGCTTCGCGGCTTCACAACCCCGAACGCAACCGCGAACATTCAGAAATGACAGAGAGAATATTTTAGAGACAGAAATTTTAATGTTGTAAGTGACAAAATCACATAATACAATTCCTAAAAAATTAATACTTTTATTTATCCCTTGCCTATGTATAAGGCTTATACATAGAATCATCGAAAAACGAGTGTACCTATTCACCTATTTACATCATTGTCAAAACATTTAACTAAAGGATCTTTCAGGACTTTTCATTTAAAGTACATAATATTCCTTAATAAATTCAGGGTTCTAGAGTAAATCAATTATGCGAATAAAGAGTGGAAGATCGTAAATTCAAATGTTATGGAGACGCTGAGGTTATGAGAATCACCTGCCCAGACTTACTGACAATGAACCTGATTGACCCTCGTGACGTCATTACTATGTAAGTAATCTAACGAAAATCAACTCTGACTTAACCAATATTGATTTAATTCACAATATTTCTTCGCGTGTCTTCGCGGACGCCACAAAACCCGGAGTAAGCGTGAATATAATATTTTATTTTTTTAGGATCCGGCTGTGAAGGAAGTCGCGGGCAAGCTATGAAGTTAATTGAAGAAAAATATATTTATCAATCATCGTTTCGACTTAGGTTATAAACATTTTGTACATTTAGTATTTAAATAAGCTCTTTAAGACCTACTTTAATGTCGTCACACGTGGAGACCTTTATTGCGCTTTATCTCAGATCACGATTCTTATTTATATCAAAACATTGCTATAAAAATTGGAATTTTATTGTAACGTTATTGTAATATTGCTTTTTCAACTTTATATTAGCTGTGTATTGTTAATCTTTTAATAAATATACTTAGCTTCAATAAGGGATTAAAGCCACATCCTATATCCTATAATAATATTGTAAATGCGATAGTTTGTGAGGATGTTTATTACTCTTTCACGCAAAATCTACTAGACCGAATTATGAGATTTGGTACACGGGTAGAATAAAACCTATATAATACATTTTATCCCGAAATTCCCACGGGAGCCAAAGCCCCGCGCCCCGGGTTACTAAATAGTTACTAGTTACTACGCGGCTAGTTACTAAATATTACGATTTTATCCCGAACTACCTTATTCCCGCAACTTCACCCGCGTGTATTATAGTAATTTGGGGGTTTGATAAAAAAAAAAAAGTCTTAAAGTACACGCATGCCAAATTTCTTGAAAATCGGTCAAGCGGTTTAGCCGTGAAAGCGGAACAAACAGAATTTCGCATTTATAATATTAGTGTATATGGATTGATTGCAACAAAAATCTTTCCTACATTTTCGTCTCCACTTTGCAGGGTCGTCGACATCCCCAGTTGTCGGTACATCGGCACGCATATCATCCTGAACGATGCTTGTCATACATTGTGTCTAATTTAACATACAAATAAGTAGTTTATTAATATAGTAACGCACACAGCTACAAAGTCTGGAGTCATTGCCCGTGACCGCGACCCACGACCATATATTAAGGATCCGTCCGGAGGAACAGGGATTAATGCATCATGCAATGAAATGTGTGCCGTAACGCAAAGACTTATGGCGGTTACGGCGTCAACACCAAGAAATCGCGGTTCTGAATCTAACGGGAATACTTTAAAGGCTCCGGATACAATAAAAAAATTATAATAATACGAGACATATTATTTTAATTTTGGCGGGAGATCTACATAAAATTGAAACTGTCGTGTTGGATGTTTGTATGTCTATATCCCTACGCGAGCCTCACAAAGGATCGGACTATGTTCCGTGAGTCAAAGCCAAAGTCAATCCCAAAAGGAGAACAACATATTAATAATATAATTCATTTATTTCAGGTGTCCAGGTTTTATATTCAGTACACGCTAGTTTTAATTTATTATGGACCAACTATTTAAACATCAGGCAACAAATAATAGTTTACATAAAAACAATAATAGTGCTTCATAGAATAGGCTATTAAACAAATTTCTATTTTATATTAATAGAGAGACACCAGTGAAAAAACTGTCATAATGACAACACTTTCAAACATATGGCAATAGTAAAATCACACATTTTCGACTCGTCTAAATGCTCCGTACACGTTACGTCACAACTTGCTAAAATGTTCGCAAAGAAAGATGTTCTTTGTTCGAATGTAGCTGACATTAAATACTAACTGATTCTCGCGACTTGGTTCGCGTATAACGTATGTTAAGATGAAGTCATCCTGGTACAAGTACAAACCTTTTGTGTGCAGCCCTCACTTGTGTCGTTATCTTGACACACAAAATATAGCATTTTATTTTTATTTGCTTGCGATCACTAGACAATGATCAAACTAAACATCCTTACATTCTTACATTTCCTTCTCGCTCCCGCTTATGCCCTGCGGCCGCTGCACTAACATCGGGTCGTGAAGTAGATGGATTACCCTCCACGCGCTATAACTTATACCACACATTATGCTTGGGATAGGTTAGGTTCTATTGAAAAACCATTATTGATGACTGTTAAAAGTGAAGGTTTATTATGAGTGTGTTTAATTGGAATATTTAAATGTTTACTCACGAAATAGGCCAAGGGATTTAGGTTATAAGCTCGCCCGCGTCTTCTTCCGCTTCTTTCCCTTTCCAATCACCTATATTTCAATAAAAACAGATTATATAAACTTGTATTTTAAACATAAAAATCAGTTTATTTCTTGAACCTATTTCGCGAACTTAATGTTAAGAGTACAGAGAATGACATAAGTCACCTTCATACGGACGAAGCCGAGAGCAACATAACAACTTTATATATATATATATATATAAAGTTGTTATATATATATATATATATATATATATATATATATATATATATATATATATATATATAGTTAATAATGCTGTCAATTTAAACGAAAATTTTTTGGGATTCACATTTTAGTGAACCCCTCGCGATTTATCCATGATTCTCTAGATCACATCTTTTCAAATGCTCGTGCTGAGGATCGTGACCACCAGTTGTGGCTTTCTTGATTAGGACCATCCAGGCCCTTTCACCATAATCGTAATATTTAATATAGCTGTCGAACAAATATATAATTTTTTTGCGAACATTTTCGCACGTTGTGACGTCACTTGTTCATATCATTTAGTGTGGAGCGTTTGGACGAGTCCACAAATGTGATTTTATTTTTGTCACATCTTTCATGGCACTGTCATTATCACAGTGATTTTTTCAATTGTGTTTCTATTAACACAAGGGCCTTCGAATAGTCATGAAAACAAAAATTTGTCAACTAGCCTATTGTATTATAATAAATATTCCTCCGACTGTATGTGCCCTTTAACGACGAAACCAGTCGCATAAACCTAGACAGACTTTAAGGTTCTCAGAAATAAGGACTTTTATATTTTAACATAAAAATGTTACACTTTTTTATGGAGTCATTAAATTCTTATTGACTTTATAGCAACACGAATATTGACTTTAACTTTTGTGTAAACTTTTATTTTATTTATTCATTCAAATTTTGACATTTTTAATAATGATGTAAATTCGTCCTCCTAATTTTTAATATATGTATAAGACCTATATTTGTTAATTGACGTCCTTGGAGAAAAGGCTGCGGTGAAGTTTGTTGCGCCGCTTCTTCTTCACCTGCGCTTTGGAAGCCGGTAGTAGACTTAGTTTAAGTAATTTTTGACGTCAATAAGTGATGTATATCATCCTAAATTGAATAAAGAATTTTGAATTTGAATTTGAGTAGAGCTTAAAAGCTTAGAATGTCCACTTGCAGAAACATGTGATAATGTGCAAATAAGCTTACGGGCCCACTTGCAAAACCAAATTAAATCATATAAGAATAAGCTCTATGGGTTAAAAACAATCTAAATTGTAGAACAAAACCAAATTTATACTTTCTCGTGTTATTTTTAACTATTTAACAATATGGGAGAAAAAATATTAAAAATTAGCTTTTGCCCGCGGCTTCGACCGTGGCTTCGGAACAGACACGATTTTCAACAAAATTTCACACCTCAGTATAGCCAGCTCAGCTCAGCTCAGCTCATTTAGGAGTTGATTTTTAAAATAACGTAGCCTATGTTTAAACGGGGAACTACATGTACAACAAACTTCATCAAAGTCGGTTCAGCGGTTTAGATGTGACAGGAACAGACAGACAGATGGGCTGACGTATGTATAATTTGATACTGATCAGGATAGTATAACTAATGCAGATAAATTAATAAATAAATATATATTACGACAAATCACACAGATTGAGCGAGCCCCAAAGTAAGTTCGAGACTTGTGTTATGGGATACTAACTCAACGATACTATATTTTATAACAAATACATATATAGATAAACATCCAAGACCCAGGCCAATCAGAAAGAGATCATTTTCCATCATGACCCGACCGGGGATCGAACCCGGGACCTCTAGGTTCAGTGGCAAGAACTTTACCACTGCGCCACTGAGGTCATCGAAAGTAACATTTCAAAAATATTTTTGAAAGATTGCCGGTTCAAATATCCTTGTCACTATGTAATATATAATTCTAAGTCGATTTTATCGCAAGAAGTGTCCACAGTCAGTAAGAAACGAGTTAAGCAGAACGTAACCACTCAATAAAGTCGCCACCGAGTATGAATAACGCCGTCCAATTCAAAACATTGCAAGAAGGGACCAAGAAAAAGATTCTTGCACTATGTTTTGACACTCACTTGGGAAATTCATTTCTTTATTCAGCCAACATGCAAATAAAAACCTAATTACATTTATAATAAAGTAGAAAATCGTTGAAGTAAGAATTTGATTTACGACTTTCTGTTGCCTATATATTGCTGAATCATTTCGCCGGAAGACAAAGAAGGAACAGCATCTTGAGCTATTTATAAGAGGGTGAAAGAGATGGGTATAGACAAAGGGTTACGTCTAAAAATGGCTGGATAATGCAGTGCGTCTGGGCTCTGACGAAGATGGATGGATTCTTAGCTTAGGATAGAACTTGAATGGATACATCCAAAGCGAAAAGAACCGATTATAATTAAATGTAATTTTGTGTAATGTAAGTACAGATATGTTCAATCTATCAAATGCGGCAGTTAAATTACTATATTTGATTTCAATGTGAATAACTTCTTGCCGAGAAAGCAACGTTCATTTAATTTTTGTTACATCGATAGCTTTTTACCAATAATGTGTCATTTATAGTAACGGCTAATTTATTTGACAGCAAAATGTATAAATTATTTAATAGTAAGTAATAATTACAGATACACTTGGCGTTCATATTAATTTATGTAAAGAAAAACTGAATTTTTACGTAATATACAGTCCATAAATAAATAGACAATACACAAAAGCCCACACCAATCACTAAGCTTATCGCTTATAGCACTAGCAGAACCGCAGACAAACATCTGTTATCAGAAGTACAAATATTTGCCCGCGTTGGTAATCGAACCCAGGACCAGAAATCGGACGCGCGTGGTGACCACTACGCCACTATAATTAATAATTGAAAATATGAAGCGGTGGTGGTGTAATGGTTAAGACGCCCGCCTGTGGATCGAAAGGTCTCAGGTTCGTATCCTACTCGTGCCATATGAGATTGACATATACCAATTTAAGTCATATATAGTAGTTTTCATAGAGTGTTTCAAGTGGAGGCACTTGCTTCCAGTGAAGGAAAACATCTTGAGGAAACCTGTACACTGGTTGACAGTTTAGTTCACTAGTATGTATGCGACTACTTGCCACTAGATGGCGGTAAGCAGTTAAAAGTCATATCAGATGCCTTTAGGCGACTTGAATAAATCTGACACCAGTGTTAGCAATAACACATTCGATATGATGATGATGATGACGTTATCATGTCGTGAAAGTGCAATTCTGCATTCGATGCACCGGAGCGCAAACAGCGATATTCCATGTTCGAATGAAGTACATAATTAAATAAAATATATATGTTTTTGCTTAATTAAAAAAGCGCGGCGGAGCTCAAGGAGGAGCTCAAAAGCCGCTCGGCCGCTGTGATAGTGGCGGTTAAGACACTCTCGCAATGGTCGGATGGGTGGCCAAAATTATCTTGAATTTCTCCGTGCTTCGGAAGGCACGTAAAGCCGTTGGTCCCGGTTGTATTTGCAGTCGTTAAAATCCCCAATCCGCAATAGGCCCGTTGTGGGTCATGGCCCAAACTCCTTATCCATCCTTAAGGAAGGCCCGTACCCCACAGTGGGGTCGTTTAAATGGCTGTTGATGATTGAATTAAAATGATCCTGATGAACGATTTGTTCATCCAAGTAAACGTTGTTCGACGCTGACTTTTACGGTATTTTCATCTCATAGAGCTACTACTCTCACGAGATGTG